>NW_027509175.1:11430000-11600000 GCF_051911475.1 Siphateles boraxobius
GGCCAAGCAGGGAGAGTGGACGAGATGGGAGAGTGATAAGTGATAAGATAAAATAAAATTCTGCATCAAAATTTATAGACAAGACAAGTAGTTTGTTTAGGCATGGTTTTTAAGGAATTACAAACCTGCGCACATATTCAAACGCACATAACTATAGAATCAATTCTTAATGCGCATGTGAACGCCATCAGCGTCTACCACTGGTTCACATTTAAAGTCTGTTTAGAGAGAACGGTGTCGTCTTAGCGGCCCCTAATTTAATAACAAATGATCATTTAGACGGAAGTGAATCAATCAAAACTAACTTTAGCTGGAAAAAACATTTTTCAAGAACCACTATAAAACCAAACCAATCTCTGTTACCTTTAATTATATGTTTATCTCTGTAAAGCTGCTTTGAAACAATCTACATTGTTAAAAGCGCTATATAAATGAGGAAGACTTTTTTTTTTTTAAGAGTGAGGAACAACGCAAAATGGGCTGGCAAGACCTTTGGTCAATGGAAGAGACTAGGATCAGTTTCCTTATTAGGTCAACATATGATGTTCTCCCATCACCGCAGAACCTAAACCTCTGGGTAGGAGAGGATCCCTCTTGTCTTTTGTGTTCATCACCTGCCACATTAAGGCACATTTTGACAGGATGTAAGGTGGCTCTTAGCCAGGGTCGGTTTACTTGGCGCCATGACCAAGTATTGCGATGTTTGGCTTTAGCATTGGAAGGCAAGCCTTGTATGACCAATAAGTTCCCCCCCCTGTTCTAGCAAAACATTATATGCAGAAGACAATATTCCTCCGCCCAGGCGAGCATCCACCAAGAAAAGGTGCTAACACCATATCTCCCCCAGGACAACTGGAAGCTGCTAGGGACTGGAAGATGCTGGCTGATCTTGATCAACGGCTTATTTTTCCACCTGAGATTGCCACCACTAACCTACGACCAGATATTGTTTTGGGGTCTGGATCAGCACGCATTGTTCAACTGATAGAGTTAACAGTGCCATGGGAGGATGCGGTAGATGAGGAATACGAGAGGAAGAAACTGCGGTATGCTCATCTGGCCACTGAAGCAGAACAGCGAGGATGGAGAGTCCTGGTTTATCCAGTGGAAGTGGGTTGTCGAGGATTTGTGGCACACTCTACAACCCGGTTCCTCAGAGACGTCGGATTCAGTGGCCAAGAGTTGCGTCGCACAGTAAAGAACTTATCTGAAGCAGCAGAAAGGAGCAGCAACTGGCTGTGGTTGAGACGGAAAGATTCTAGCTGGCTGAGTACAGGCCGCCATGCTACGGTTTCGTAGAATTCTTGAAAACTTGAAGAGTCTGTTGGTTTATTTGTATAGGTTGTATAGTATTTACAGTCATTACGTTCCTGTGTATATTGCGTGAATGACTGGTGGTTGGGCAGATATTGTGTTTTGCGGTAGGTGGTATGCCATACGGAACCGTTGCCACTGAAACTGCATATTAACGCACCAGTGGGGCTCGACAGCCTTAGTCAAACGGGTTGGCGCGTATGGTTGGGTTGCGGAGAGATTGTGAGATTGTGGTTAGGTCTCAGCAGCAGGAGGGATGTAGAGGTCAGTAAGCTGGGCTGAGTTGAGTGGGGGACGGAGGGGGGTGACTCTGGGACGCCAGAGTCACTGTCGAATCCTCTTGAGTTGTCGTGGGCTAGTCGACGAAACACTGAGGATGGAAGGTGTCCACTTGAAGACCCTAGAGATGTCCCCTACTCAGCTCAATCCAGACGGTTGTCATGGGGGGACCGCACTGTGGTTGCAGCCGTTGTGTGTGCTGATGCTTGTTAACACTAGACAGAAGGAGATTTACATCACCATATGGAAAGAAGCGTAAATGGATGGAGAAGCATAGGTTACTGTAAAGCTATGTCTTAGTTGGTGCATTTCTTGGCGAAAGCCGAGTACAAATCTGCATGAAGTTTTAACATCTACTCTCGTGTAATGGAAATAATTATTATATTATATTAATTAACAAATTTAATACTCACACAAAACTGAACTCCTCAAAATCTCCAGAACTATTTTATCTGAGATATAATAATAAAGGATATCATGATGTATTACTTTGTTCATTAGGCTTTTATGTTTGAGTTTTTCTTTCAAGATTCACTGAAGGTAAAACATGGTTCCTGCGACCGAGTCCTAAAATAACCCATATACCCCTCATTTTTTTTCTTTTTTTTATGCAAGTCACTTTTCCTCCTAAATGAATGGAGGCATGTGGAGCCGTGAGAGCGCAGACGTGATGAAGTCAGACATGGCGAGTCGCTGTCCTGTGTGTGCGGCCTTTTGAAGCCCAACAGGCCTGGGAGGAGCCAACACTGCGGGAGCCATCTGATGGAATAAGACCTGATGGGGAGGGAAGCTATGTCAAAATTTTGCCCTGAAAAAAAAAAAAGGAAAAAAGCGGATTATGTTTCCTCGTTTTAGGACGACATCATCTGTCTAAACCGTTGGTAGCACTTAAAGTCAGGGGTATAAGAGCAGGCGATGTATTATTCAGGACATTCAGTGTGTTTCACAGGGCTGGATGTGGCGGTATATATTAGCAGAGGAATAGAAAGTCTTGCAGGTGCTATGGAAGAACACGCTTTAGCAACATGCCCGCTCTCTTGCACAGCACTGACATTGTTATCTGGGCGAATACATTTTCAGGATCATTTATTTTCCGCTTGCATTTTTATGATGGATTAAATAAGCTTCATGCACATGGTGTTGTATTTACAATGCACATGAACAGATGGCATTTATATAGAGTTCCTCTTTTGCAACTACCATTTCTTCATGTAACTTTATGAGATTATTCTCTAATACAACAAACCAGAGGAATATAATATTGCTCAGATCCGGAGATTATTGAAGGCGTCTTTTTCAGTATCAACTTTGTCTTTCATGTTTCTCCTAAAATTGTGTACCTATGAGAATTAACTGTCCAAATCCAAAAGAAAATGCTCAAAAAGTGCTCTTTTAGAGCTCGGGAGACTTCCTGGATATTCTTTGGGTGAACTAAACACACATATAGTAAATTAAACACAATTTTTTTGACATACAATTACTATAAAGATAATTGGACATATAATTTGGTCTATTTTCATTCAATATCTGAAGTTTGGATTTATGCGGTTTATTCACAGGAGAAGAAGGAAAAAGGTCAAAAACCCACATGACTTTTAACTTTGTCAAAAAAAAAAAGTTTTAGCCAGTAACAGTGTTTTGTTATTTATGCTCACATCCTTGCATTGTTTATTAAGTGCCCCGATTAAGCTTTTAAAGGTACCTAATTGTGTTTTGGAGGTCTTCTACAAAATGTTCACATGAATCCAAGGTCAAAAACACTTTGAGAAATTAGGTAAAGAGTGATGGATATAAGAGTCTGAAACGGTTCGTTTGAAGATTAAGTCTCTCTAAACCCCTCCTTTCCACAAGCGCCCTCTGCTCTGATTGGTCAGATGGCACAGTCTGTAGTAATTGGTCTATACTGTTCTCATTGGTCATGATAACCATATGCTGGCATTATGCAAAGTTGTTACATTGTTAGGTGTGTAACAGGAAGTGAGACTGGAATTGCTGACAACTCATTTTCGGCAGTTCAGAATGGATTATATTTCTTTTTCAGAAGCCAACTATTTGTATTGCACTTAGATCTTTAAAACTTTGCAGACCTTTTACATTCACAAACAACTGGAATACACACTGCATGACAGGTGATATTTGAAAAAGTATAATAGGGGCACTTTAAATACAAATGATTATAAATGTATCCCTCTCTGATCTCTCATTGAGCCACCATCAGCTTTCGGTTGGCATCTGTATGGGCACAGTTTTGGGCACATTTTGTACCATGGGCAGGTGTGAAACATGTTTTCTGTGGGCTGCAGCATGTCATGGAGGTGTTGTTGTATTCATTCTGACTGACAGCCTAGTCAGAACACTGTGCCGAGGTTGACTAATAACAGCCTTCCCCTTATAAATGACAAAAATGACAAAATATTTAAGCTGTTGCTATCTCATGTACATCATTTTATAATTTCAACAAGGATTTTGCATAATAAAACATATTAACACAATTAATTTCAATTAGAACATCAAAGCATATTTAAAAATAAATTTGTCCCCTTCAACAAGGCAAGAAAGTTGCTCGTCTCTGTGCCAAATAAATAAATAAAATAAAACATAATAACAGCACTTTGGATTTAAGCATTTACTGAGAAAATTAACATGATGGTCATGTATGCATTCCTGCCAATTATATATATATATATATATATATATATATATATATATATATATATATATATATATTATATACTGTATGTGTAAGGCTAATGTTGTAATCAAGACACGTTGCTGCAGCTGCATGAACCCTTACACACACACACACACACACACACACACACACACACACACACACACACACACACACACACACACACACACACACACACACACACACACACACACACACACACACACACACACACACACACACCATCTTCCTAATGTCATGGCAAAAATGACTTGCTTTCCAAACAATTTAACAATATTTCCGCTACCCCTCTCGAAAAGTCTGCGATTCACAATGCATTTTGTGAGTCTCTTTGCAATCTCCACATTCTGGGAATGAAGGGTCCCTGTGTCAGCGTTTCTCATAAAGAGATAAGTCGCCTATGGTGACGTGGTGATGGGCTTCGACTATCTCGTGTCCTTCGGAGACACGGGGCACGCAGAGGGCAGAGACACTGAATCATGCAAAACGCTCTGTCTGAGAAACAACTCAATTCATTATAGTCTGATAGCTGACTGGATAGATAGCTGTGGGTCACAGAGAACGGTGCGCGGTCTACGCAGAAGAGTCATTTAAAGTGCAAGTTAAGGCCACTGATAACAAGTCAGTCCAGACACTTCCACAACTTCTTGGAATAGCTGAACCTGGATTGGGCTACATCATTTATTAAATTCATAGTAAAGCACTATATGGATGGGATTTGTATTTTTTATGATGTTTTGAGCGATAATTACTCTTTTAATTAGTCTTTTCACTATAGGAAAACATTATTGTTTTATGTTTTCACACTTGTAGTTCGGTTCTCTTGGTTCTTTTGGCCTGGAACAAAAAAGAAAAGTATATATTTAAGCCTGGTTCATATAGCATTAACACTGACATTTTTAAGACCAAACCGAAGGATACACATAATACACATAACTTATTTAGTTAAAGCAATGTAAACATATGTTGTTATAACGTATTGATCATATAATTCTTGACAGTGTACCTTAAACAAAAAGTGCAGTGTTAACTCTGCCATTTTAATGGTTGTGCAAAATGGACACACACACACACACACACACACACACACACACACACACACACACACACACACACACACACACACACACACACACACACACACACACACACAGTCCTGAAAACAAAATGTACCAAATTTCTTCATGAAGAACTAGTCCCATCTGAATAAAGTTTACGTGGTTCAATTATTCAGTTTATTTGCCTCTTTCTTTCACAGCTTTTCATTGCTTCTCCATTGTAATTAATGGGCATATTGCTCTTGTAAATTATTGATGCAGCTCAGTGTCATAACTTGTCGCTGTGTTGGATATCCACACACTGTGCAACTGAAGCACCTTTTTGTGGCCGTTTGTATCTCACTTCAGGGAATTCCATAAAGCCCTGTTTATCGTGAATGTTATCACATATTTGGATGAAACAGAATATGGGAACAGCTAGAACAATAATATGGATAAATATTTTCAGTGGTGTATAATTACATTCTTTTTTGATGTATGTGTTGTTGAATGTAACAGTAACACACTGCTAATGTGTGTGTTGCATTAAGAAAACTAACACGTGATAAAATTATGTGCAGTAACATTAATTTAATATTTACAACAAAAGCTGAGGTTTTCTGACCAAACACAAACCAATAATGTAAAAATCCACAGGTGAGGATTACCAAGCCCTTACATTTTTTTAGTATTGACTGCAGTGCATTTACCAAGTTCCACCATTTACCTGTTATCTAAGTTATCAAAATCAAAAACAGACACGCGCATGCAAACAAACAAACAAACGAACAAAATTATCATTATCACTGTTATTATTAATAATGTAAACATTTATTTATGTATAAATTAATGGGGAAAACATGTTTGCCTTTTTAATGTAAAAAGTAGCTAGCCCCTGATCAATTTTATACATTTTGTCATTGATTTTTATCTTTATTGTTGGAAATATTATTAATTTGGAAAACAACATTATAGTCCCAAATCTGAATAACAGACATGCACTAACTCACAAACAAACAAATAGTTAATAGTAAACCTGATAGCATGCAAATAATATACAACATTTCATGTAATACTTAATTTGACCTAAGTTGGACAAACGACATTTCACTTCATTTTTAAAATCAACCTTTAAAGAAGGCATCAGGCATAAACATTTGGACTACTATAAAACAATTATTTGTATTAGTCCTTGTTCATGACTCTTAAGATTTCACAGTAAGAGCATGATGAGAAATTGCATCACAAAATGCAAAAACAATTTGAGTGTGCAGCAATAAAAGCAAACACCCCTGCTGACCTCTGGGATGCATTTTTTATTTATGTGTCCAATGTAGAGCAATGGACTCCTCTGGTAGCACTTCATCCTAACATTTGTACCACAGTCAATCCCAAAGGTGGACTGGACGCAGAAGGTCAATACTTGACTGACATGGCTAAGGATAAATCCTGACAACTACCACACATGTGACGAACACATAATGAATTCAAGTGCAATGGCTAGACTCGGGTCTCGAGCGGATACCGGCTCCTGCCAGAGAAATAAAAAATGAAAAAATAAAAGCAACAGATGAGGGCAAAAATGAGAGGAGGGCATCACAAGGGTGAACAACCCCTACTCCTTTGTATGTACCTGGTTGAGTCCCTCTGCGTTTGCACTACCGTGGTCGTTCTGCCAACATATGCTCCTGCACGCTTCAAGGTCGTGCTGAGAAATTATGCATTGCTTTCTTGTTTCTTTCCTATTGGGAAATAATGAATATATTTCACTGTTGGTCTGAAAGAGCACAGAGGCCTATTTTAGTACTATTTGAATAGACTCACAATTGGTACATTCAACTACATAATACACATGGCTGTTTAAGGAGGCCTGCACATCGTTCCTTCACTTGATGGCGACCATGATTCTCAGCAGGTTTTTTCTTGAAAATATATATTTTTTAAATTACAGAGTTATTTAAAACAATAAATACTCTCCCTTTTATGAAATAGACTTCAACATCATGGTTGGTAAATTAGAACAATGAAAACAGCTTGTAAAATGGTCTTCCATACTCAATTGTTTTCTTGTAACGACAATGGCACAACATTTTTCTTCCTAACCCTAACTTCTAGAAGATTTCCAAAGAGAAGGGCTCTGTTCTTTCCTTTGATATATTGCATGTTATATTCACACAAACAAATATTCTGGGTGCCATGCAATTTGTGTGAAAATGATCAAAAACGCTGGCGAGGAAAGAGTTAAAACACATTTTCCATGACTAACCCATTAAAAATGGACAATTCAAACATAAGTCATAGCACACAATGCTGAAAATATTTGTCTAAAAATGACCATTTGTCTTCTGATTGAAAATCCACAAGTATAACACTTTTAAAAGGCTCACATAGCTAAGACAAACAGTGTTTGTGCATGACAGTTTATTGTTGATGACAGCATGTAGAGCTTAAGTAGGATGATTTACCAAATTGATTAAATACAATCATAATAAAATCTTTCATACTTTGTAGTCAGAGAATCTCACCCTCCTCGAAGTCGGCAATGATTCATATTAGCGTGGTTGAGCAGAACAAGATGAACAAGATTTCATTTCATCTGCCTATTACTTCATAACTTGCTCTCACCTCTGATGATGATGATAATGGGACTTAATTGCACAGTCAAGATGATGTGCTGATAAAATCCAATTGTTAAGACGATGTGTGATCATATAAGATATGGGTGTTTAAGAAAATATTCAGCTTGCACATGCTACAGCCAGGACTATACCATCAGTGGAGAGAGAGAGAGTGATCACAGACACAGACGCTGCAGGCTCTCGGTGTGCATGTTTCTAATGGAGATATTCAGTTCAGTAATTATGCATACGTGTAGACAGGGACAATAAACGACACTCTCACCAAAGTGAGGAAAAAATAGAGTTCCAACTTAAAGAGCACATTGACTTTACCTTCACATCATCATATTCAACAAAACACATTTATATATTCTATTAAAAATATATTTAAACATACTGCAAATTTTAAAAAGCACCAAAAACGAACCTATGTAGTTGCATTAGCTAATTTCGCTTTCCTTTAATATTACGCAAAATAAGTCTATTCATTTGCATACATTACAGCAGCCTCATTCAAGATCTTTGCAGAAATCCAATCACACGTCGTGCCTGTGAAATGAAATGCCCTCAAGGAAGTCGTTCTCTATCCCAGTCTGCAGTTCAGCTCCAACCCTTTCATTTTCACTTGTCAGTGTGATTCACTGATTATAACATCAGACACTGTTGCTCCATCACAAATGTTCTCATTTGAGTCAAGGAGCACTGACTTTCTGTAGATATCGCTGAGGTATGATCTCAAAAGCTCAAAGTTACTCTTTTGATAAAATGGCATTTAGATTAAAGTCTTTCTCTTTTTCTGTCACACTATTATTAAAGTCATTAAAGTGAACGATTTACTTACAGGGACGTTCAAGGTTATTCTCTGTCAGTAGCATTTGTGGCATAATATTACCACAGCAAATGTAATTATTTAAAATAAATTATATATAATAATATAATTACTTTTTTTTTCTGAATGTGAAAGACTCTTTTGACTTATGCTTTACATTTCCAGTCTCTGGGGTTTCTAGACAAATCAGCATATTTTCAGATGATAATATATGTTAAATCTATGGAAATGGTCACATCACATTACACTTTCGCAATGACCGCATTTTGTAGTTGCCTCACCCGACAAAGTTTAATAAATGTTTGGTGTCATAAAGCTGCCCAAAGTTATCTACATTGAAAACAGATGTGCGCTTATATCCTAAATACAGCTCCCGATCAGGGTGAAGTTCGGGTGGTTTTGTCCTCAAAATGATAGAACACATACCTTTTATGGGAAGTGTTTAAAATTAAGAGATCCAAGTCATACTCATTTTTTTTTTTTCAGTCTTATACAT
Source organism: Siphateles boraxobius (assembly GCF_051911475.1). Classification (NCBI taxonomy): domain Eukaryota; kingdom Metazoa; phylum Chordata; class Actinopteri; order Cypriniformes; family Leuciscidae; genus Siphateles; species Siphateles boraxobius. The sequence continues at coordinate 11,439,266 of NW_027509175.1, forward strand.
AAAATTCAAGGCATGCAGTGCGGACACTGACATTCTTTTCAGAAATGCTGGTGCTCAAAACATACTTCCCAGGAATTTCTTCAGTTTATTGCTGTTGTTGTGGCAACCAAGTGCTCATTTAATGTTTGGTAATGTTCAAAAAGTTTCTGTTTAATTAATTCAGTACCGCGTTTTAACAATGGGTTCCTATGAAGACCGGAACAGGACAGCATACAATGGAAGATAGCTTGCATTCTGAAAGAAAAAAACAGAGCCTTGTGGTTACATCCCAAACAGACATAAAATCACCTGGACTGTTCTAAACAGATGAAAATCTATTTTCAAGAATCTTTTTCTGCAACACTCGACCCATTAATACCAACACTTACTATTCTATATCTATTAATTTTTTTTTTTTTAAATGCTACGTGTACTGTGCTAGACTAACTGGGACTGGTCACGACACTTGCTTATTGTTTACATTTATTCATTTACCTGACGCTTTTATCCAAAGCGACTTACAATTGCTATACATGTCAGAGGTCACACGCCTCTGGAGCAACTAGGGGTTAAGTGTCTTGCCCAGGGACACATTGGTGTCTCACAGAGGATTCGAACCCGGGTCTCTCACACCAAAGGCATGTGTCTTATCCACTGCACCATCACCACCACGCACCATCACCACCACCATTTCTATTGCTCTCCTCATTTGTAAGTCGCTTTGGATAAAAGCATCTGCTAAATGATTTAATGTATGATATTTTGGACAATGCTTTAGGTAACAAGGTCAAAGGCTCAGGCAAGAAGGAGGCGGGAACCGGCGAACATTCAACATAACTTTAATAATAATAATACAATGAATATAAACAACAAAATGAAAGTAAAGCAGCAACCCCTCACGAATGATTGCCCCAACATGAAGTCCCAGTCCCGGTCCTCTCTCATCTTGCATTATCATCAATCCTCCTTTTATCCTTCCGGAGCTCCTCCGTGGGAGAATACCAGTGTGGGAGGATACGTTCCGTCCCCACAGCTCTCGGGCCCGACCTGCTTGCCACACTATGCTTCCAAATTTGTGGGAACATTTTGAGGAAGGACCTTTTTCTATTCCAGCATGACTGTACACCAGTGCATGAAGCAATGTCCATAAAGATATGTTTGAATGAGTTTGGTGGGGAAGAACTTGGCTGGCCCTCTCAGAGACCTGTTCTCAACCTCATCGGGATGAACCGGAATGGAGTTTGAGATGCCAGCTCTTCTTGTCCAACATTATTGCCTGAATGCAAAAAATTTTCTAATGGATTAAAATTGTCAAACACGGTTAAGAAGTCCCACAGAAACACTCCAAAATCCTGTGGAAAGATTTCCCAGGAGAGAAGAAGCTGTCATAGTTGCAAAGTGGGGACCAACTCCATATTGATGTCTATGTATGTAGAATGTGATCCAATCCATGTTGGTGTAATGGTCAGGTGTCCCAATATATACATTTTACGTATTTTAAATATTATAAAACAGGCTGAAAATATAGTAAAACAGATTTTAGCTGTATGGAAAATAGAAGGGATATTAACAAACAACTCAATTAATTTCAGTTGGGGAATGATATTATGCCACAAATCCTGTTTACAGAGCATAATTTGTAATGAACCCGGAACATTCCTTTAGTTTATGTTAGTCAAGAAAGAGGCCAGCAAATTAGAATCTTGGTAAACAAAGAAAGAATAAATACGATCTTGGAATCAAGCTTGGGTTATTATTTCCACCAGCTCTTGTCTAGAAGCGACTCTGGTGAGAGAGTAGTTTCACCCTTTACTTCCAGGTGGGTTAATCTCATAGGCAATCGATGCCATCAGTCACCGAGAAGAAAGATTCACATCGCTCAGGAAAAACAGGTTAGAAGACACACACTTGCACGTATACACACACACACGGAGTCGCTATTGATCTCCTGCTTTTCTCCTTGCAGCTGCAATGCATTTGGCTGTTGATGTGTTGATGGGTTTACATGTACACCGCTTGAGGTCCAGTCCAGGAATCCTCAGGGACTTTTGCATTTGTTAAATTCAGTGATAATCATCAAACAAAAGGGATAGTTCACCCAAAATGAAAATTCTGTCAGTATTTACTCACCCTCATGTTGTTCCAACCCCGTAACACCTTCGTTCATCTTCGGAACACGAATTAAGATATTTTTTATGAAATCTGAGAGCTGGATCACTCCTCCATAGGTTTCAAAAGGATTTCCACTTGCCAGCCTCGAAAAGTTATTAAAGACATCGTTAAAATAGTCCAAGTGACTACAGTGGCTCAATCTTAAGCTTATCAAACGATGAGAATACTTTTTGTGCGCAAAAACAAACAAAAATAATGACTTTATTTCAACTATACATTTCCTTCTCTGTTGGCCTCTAGTCAGTTAACTTAGTGTAATAGCGTAGAGCAACGTCACACGTAGGCTCACTATTGGCCGACGCTGGTCATGTGGGTGATGCATGTGACGTACAACAACAGAAGCTTACGCTGTTAAACTAGTGAACTGACTCCAGGCCCACAGAGAAGGACATGAATAGTTGAAATAAAGTCGTTATTTTTGTTTTTTTTGCGCACAAAAAGTATTCTCGTCGTTTGATAAACTTAAGATTGAGCCACTGTAGTCACTTGGACTATTTTAACGATGACTGTAATAACTTTTCGGGTCCTGTAAGTTCAATCCCTCAAGAAGCCTATGGAGGAGTAAATACTAACAGAATTTTCATTTTTGGGTGAACTTACCCTTTAATGGATGATAATCTTGCGTTTCACTGGCATATGCAGGGAAGAATCACTGAAGCAAGGCATTTTAGTGATGACAGCAGAACAAGCTGATTTTATAGATCTATTACAGCTTAGTCTCACAACAGAAACGCTGCTCTATGATGCTTCACCTAAAAATATTCTGTTAAGGTTTGGTTGTTAAGATGATGATGAAGCCTGACAAAATGAATCTGCCTATATTTGCTGTAAAGGGTGCTTAATTAACACTGTATTTCAATGGCAATTAGGTTAGGTTACACTAAGGTTTTTTTTTTTGTTGTTGTTGTTGTTTTATGTTCATCTAAACTGAAAAACTGAATTGTGTTTATTAGATTACAATTACATTTTATGATTTATTTCTGTACAACCAAGATACATTTACTATAAAACAAGAGCTCACCAAACAGCAATATATTAAATGTTTTGTTAAGATTAATGTATTCTAATCTGTTTGTTTACATGCTTGGAAGATTTCAAAAATACTTTTGTTTATAGACATCTTAACATTTATGCATTGTTCTGCCATTAAGGAACATTATTCCAGCCTTTCGACAACAAAAAATACATTCATATTAAAATAATAGTACCGATGGACAGGCAGATAAATTGAACTTTTTTTATTTGATACTTACTTTAAAAACATAAATTACATTTATCAACAATTCAACCAAATCATACACTGCAAAAACTCTTTTCAGCACAAATAATAATAATTTTAAGCAAAAATGGAGCTAAATTTTTGTGCTTAAAGAAATAACTTGCAAGTCTGCTAAGAATATCAACTTAATTCAGACTATATGTGACCCTGGAGCACAAAACCATTTTTTTTATTGAGATTTATACATCACCTGAAAGCTGAGGGTGCAAAAGAAATCGAAACATTGAGAAAATCGCCTTTAAAGTTGTCCATTTATGTTCGCAATTGAGCTGCATTCACTCACACAAATAAATGTTTTATATATTTACGGTAGGAAATTTACAAAATATCTTCATGGAACATGATCTTTACTTAAAGGTACAATATGCAAGAGTTGCTTGCCGCTAGAGGGCGCTACATTCCAAACAACAACAACGGCGTAGCTTGATGACGATGTGAAGGAGCGTGGAATGATGGGAACTGTCGTTGTAAACTCCACCGTAGCTGTAAATCAGTCAGACGGGAATCGAAAAATCATATTCATGGATGAGGTTAATTTTTTTTTATAATGAAATGCTTTTTGTGGCGAGGGTGGCGTGGTTCAGCGTGGTCTGTAATTGGAGAGAGAAGAGACGAGCGGGAAGTAGGTCAAGTGCAAATGACGAACACCTGTGTCTTGTTGCAGTGATCGGCGTGGAGAGACCGCTTATAAGCCTCGCGCTGGAACGAGAGAGAGACTGGAGAGAAAATTTGACGCAGAGAAAGAAAACCGGTGGATCCGAACTCTCATTTTTGAACTGTTTTATGCCGTCGCGGTTGCCACGGTGAATGCGCATTGTGTGCACTTTTGTTTGTTTTGTTTTGTTTTATTTTAATAAAGTACGAGTCCCAGTCACCCTGTTTTCTTCCTTCATTACTCTTGAACCTCATCACACTTTTATTTCATTAAAATGAATTAACCGCAAGAAAAGTAAGGTTTAATACTAAATTGGTTATCATAGATGTTACTGCATGTCGAATTCATTATTGTGATAACGCTGTGCAGTTTTACGTGTTCTAAACAATTGTTGTTAAAGTACATTCGAACATACCCACATCATTTGCCAAAATACTGATTAATCTTTATGTATAACACATGCTATATTTATTTACATGGCCATAACATCAGACGTGATAAACAATGTCAATAAACTAAACACAAATCTAAAGCAATAATACTTCCCTTACATAAACATAACTATTAACGAATGCTACATTTGGAAAATATAAAATTAAGCATGCTCTGTCGACAGAACCAGCTGCAATCGGTAAAGAATAACTGTGTTCCGTAACGACTGCACGAAACAAGCTAACGTTTGTAGCTTGATAGACGCTTCAACTACAACTTCCGCATTTGTCAAGGACTCCACGCATTACGAGCGGAAACCCAGGGTAACTCGGATATGACGCAATTGACTGGCGACTCCCAGCTCCCCCTTGCTGTAACGCCCCGTTTCCTTGGTTAAAATCGCAATTTTCTCATGATTTAAAAATAGTTGGAAACATTTGGGATATTGTAAGTAATCAACTTAACAAAATATATAACACTGGCCTTGAGATTATGGGATATTGTAATGCAAAATTCTTACATATTGTAGCTTTAATATCCTAATGATTATTGGCATAAAAGAAAAATCTATCATTTTGACCCATACAATGTATTTTTGGCTATTGCCACAAATATACCCGTGCTATTTGTGACTGGTTTTGTGATCCAGGGCCACATATTTTCTGAAAACAAGTCTCATTATGTTGTGCTTCTCGAGAGGTTTTTTCTCATCTTGAAGATGATCAAGGCTTTTTGAAATCATCCTAATTAAAATTAAAACAACCACTGAGGGACATTTTATTGGTGCATTAGAGTATTGTTCAATTGTGAGACTCTGTAGATTCATCCTAAAATGTAACATCAAAAGTAACCAATTTGCAATGCTAGCAACTTGCCATTGCCATCTAATAGATTTTGACACTGTAATGTTGAGTAACAACACAATATGAAATATAATACACATCAATAATTACACTATTTTATTGTACAATAATACTATATACTTTATTATATATTTAATATATAATTAATTTATATTTTCTTTATCTGGCACCTTAAGCGTTAGAGGTACACCTAAAATACTGCCAATGTAGTTTAGGAGCACAGCTCATCTATTTGTTAGCAGTTATCTGTCCAGTGCAAAGTTTAGCAAAAATAAATGGCATGGTTAGATTAAAAAAAACTCACAATACTAACCTACTGTATAGGTTTGCATTTTTCCATAGCAATTATCCACACCTTATCATTGTTCGTTTTACCTATAATTACATAGGACTTGTGTGTGTAAGGAAAAGTGTATGATAAGAAAAGTAGTCCATCCCTCCTCCGCATCTGTGGCACAAGGACACGCTCTGCAGTTCTGAATAACCCTCTGCAGGATCTGTCATGACATGTGCCATGTTCACGACTTTGATACACACAAAGGGACTCACAAACACACGCACACACAGATGAGCCGATCTGAGTAAGCATCCTCCATTCCTGTCAAAATGGTATCGGCCATAACAAGCATGCAATCTGTTGTTTACCTCCCACCAGTCCATTTGTCATTCAGACAACTCCGCAAAAACTGTTTGTAAACAAATGCTCGTAAACAAATCTCCTGCATCAGAGGACGTTTACCACCTTTGGAGGGACAAACATATTTTTCATCGTGGTATTGCACAGTTTGCACATCTGATGTATGGTCACTTAACGAAACAGATGCATTGATGTAGTCAAGGAATAATTGACGAATGCTATGAATATTCAATGAATTATTGAATATTATCTCACTCTGCTCCTCTTCGTGGCTACACTACCACCACTGCTGAGCGTTAAGTTGAATAATTCAACGGTTGAGTATTAACTACTCCACTTATACCATACTTACCACATGTACTATACATGGGTTTACACCAAGACATTTTTAGGCTTTTATTCACTACTTATTTACCATTGAGCATCTTGCTTCGAAACAGCACAAACTAACATTACTAGTTCAGAATATACTGTATATGTACATACTGTTCAAAATAAATGTTGATCACACTTTATACTAGGTGTCTTTAACTATTATGCACTTACATCAAAAAATATAATACATACTGGCAAATAAAAGAGGAGGAGCTTCATCAACCTGGTGAGTACTGGTCCTACAGTCTTGTGGTTATTTTATTGTGTAAATGACTTTTATGTTGTAATGTATTATATGTTCCTATTGTTTCTGTGTTCAATTCCTGTTTGCTTTGTACCTTGTTTGTTACCCTCATTTGTTTCCATGACTACTATTCATCTACACCTGTCTCTCGTCAGCCCCTTGTTAGTCTGTTAGCCTGTTAGCTGTTTATGAATTTATATTATACACTAGTGTTTCTTGTGTTCCTTGTCGAGTCTTGTTCCTACACGGATGTTATGTTTCATTCTGTTCCTGGTTCTCTGGTCATCGTCTTTGGTTTGTTTGTTTATTTTTGTTGATAATACTCAAAAGCATTTGGATCCAGCTCTCCTTTGTTTTTGAGTTCACCCTACGTTGCAACTGCAATTAACATAGAGTGCCGAAGTTATGACGTCACTTTGTAGGACAACTCTGAAGTTAGCGGCAAATGGGTTCCCTCGATCGAAAAGCTATGCATTTTCCCCATAGACTTTTGGAAAATCGCAAAAAATAAGATCTGTGTTCAACAAAGAGTTGTGACCCTTACACGTTTTGTCTATCAAGATAATCTTTACAAGTTAATCCAAAATGTATAAATTTAGAAGCCTATATAAAGTTTAAAAAACCACAAGAAAACAAAATAAAGTTTAAAAAACCACAAGCAGGTTATAATTGGTATGTCATAGATCAAAACGTGAAAATATTTAGAGGCTTTGTTAACCACAGACCTTATGTCAGGCGATTTAGCAAAAACCCATTCAAATAACCCATAGACTTTAGGGCGAGGGAACCGGAAGTGCTAAAATGCTAACTCACTTCCGAGTTTGGCCTACAAAGTGACGTCATAACTTCGGCACTCTATTAAGCTAATGCCCCTTCAGTAGTTTGTTTATGCTCTTGTTTCCAGAAGTCAGTCACTAGTTCCGCCTTCTCTATGACATCACACACACCGTTAACGACGGCAAGCAATGATTGGCCGGGAAGCAACGTGTAGTCTGACATGTTTCTTGTCCACGACACAATCATTTAGGAGTCAAATCGCATAATCTGACTATCGTAACAGACACAAATATTGTGTCTGAATTCGGCATTACATAGTTAAAATAAAAAGAGTCTGTCTTTATCAAGTAGAATAATAAAAAATATATATTATAAAGTGGCTCTCCAGATTGTTCATGCATTATATTTGTGGATGTCAACTGACTGAACAGAAGAAATGAACAAGGGAAGATTTCCACGTCAAAAAAGCACACCAACCCATTGCGTAATCGCCATGGACCGGTGGTAGTTCGAAGGCGTTAACCAGCTAGAGTAAACTTTTCCAGAAAGTTTGCTTTAGTATAAGCTGTTTTGTACTGAGGGAGTTAGTCAGCACACACACACACACACACACACACACACACAAACACACACACACACACACACACACACACACACTCACTCTTCCTTTGTGCTTTAATCATATATCTACCACAGTTTAAAAAAAGTCTATAAAACAAAAGACAAACAACTGCCAATGGGGGGGAAATAAACTAATTCTCAGAAAACAATCCTGAATTGCTTCTGAAGTAAATGTGTTTCTTTTAGGGATGTTTAGATATTTTAATGAGAAAAAAAAGTGTGTGGAAAGCAATACTGATTAAGAAAATGATTTCAGTACTTCAATACTTCAGTTGAAGAATTCAGTTCAACACTTAAACTGCATTAATTGTGACTGTCACGTCCCTACTAGCACTGAAGAGAGCTCAACCACTTTTTACTTGAACAACAGACTAGTGTGATGCCAAATAAACACATAAGGGACGGTACATTTAGAGTACGCACTTGATTGAGAATCAGTATATTGGTGGGACATTTGCAGCGGCAAGGCTGGAAGGTTGGGCACAATTGGCTATCCTTAACAATTTGTTCGGAGTCAGAATTGCTGTATACAAATTATCACGAACAAAGACAGATTTGCTTGGAAAGCTACCAGACGTCAGAGTTTCAACTCAGCAGAAAATGAAGGCGCCTTGTCAGCAGGACACGTCTTCATTCTTCAATTCGCTGGTTGCATCTGGACTGACAGAATGCAGAATCAACCTTACAAAGCTTTCTCTTGATTTTAAAAACATGGTTATAAATAATTAAAGGAGGGAATATGTCAAATGTGTGAGTGATATTCTTTGCTCTACCCTTTCGTAAAAATCATAACCTAAATACAAATGATAATAAAAGATATTCAAAACACAAACGCATACATATTATAACAAACATTTAATTGCAGAAATTACAGAGAACAACGTCACTAAACTATACACCCTGTGTGTACATACAGTATATGTTTGGATTTTTTTGCAATGAATTGTATTACATTTTATGCTTATAATCAATGGTTTTATTTTGTACAGTAATATATTATTTGATTATGCCATTTGCAGTGTTTCATAGGATTAGTTAATTAGTTTCATTAAAATGTTTAACACATAGTCTTTTGTGTAATTCTGTGTAGTATTGTCAAATACTTTTTTGCTGCATGTGTAAAGTATCATAATTTAGGAGCTATTCATTAAGTGCCTAAAAAAGTTATACCAACAGCACTTAAAAAATGGGTAGTATTTTCCGCCATTTCCAAATACTTAAAGACCAGAGATATCGACAGGCTTGCATACTCCTACACTCTGCATCATAGCTTATCAAATGAACAATCAGCTTTACTTTCATTAAAATATAGTTACAAGGCAGATGACGAGTTAATACAGATTACAAGAGCAATCATGTTAAGTCACGCATGCAAAACATTTAATTCCTTTTGCAGTCGGATGAATTGACTATCACATTGGTAATGGAAGCTCAGCAAGGGATCCCGAAGCTGAGAAGCCTCACTCATCTGTGATTTTCCTGCTCAAAAGCCACGAATCAGATGGTAATCAGTCATTTCACATCAGTGAGACCATCTTCAAAACACATCCCACATATTACAGAATAAATTACAGGGAGAAAGTGAACTCGCACAAATCCACGGCTTAAAAAAAATATGTTTTTTTTTTTTGGGGGGGGGGGGGGGGCTTGGGGGGTTATTATTACATTGCATTATCCTATTATTTTGATAACTATTAAGAATGTAAAAAAGAGATATATTTTTCAATTTGCAAAGTAATTGCAAGTACGATGAAATTAATGCTGATTTTTTTTTTAAATCATTGTATTACAGTACTTTAATGTGTTACAAATATATATTCATGATAATCTACTAAGAAATCAACACTGAAAATGAGAATTACAAAAATAAAATAAAACAAAAAAAGCATGCAATATTTTGTCATTTCTAATTCTTTAACGGGTTTACTAAATAGAGTTCTGAACACATCTTTGGTAGGATTTCATGACACAAGGGCATTACTTGAATTCAATGCAAGACGCTTTACAAATGCAAAATGTAAAGAATTCATTTTGAATAGTCTGTAGGGAACATGGAGTTGTTTACCATCACCACTTTCAATGATTAGCTGGGCATGTAAATAATGCAAATTCTAAAGAGTTACTATGGATAGACTCCACTGGATGTAGACAAAAATTACGCAAGATATAAAGACAAGTGACAGGCGGTTGTCAGTCCCATCTTTCTTTTAGATAGGGGAATGTAAAAAGGGTGATGAATCACCATCATTAATGTGATGCCCCACAGTCACGAGTGCCAGGACTTACTAGAAACAGCCAATTGACATAATCACAGTCTTGACTAATTGGACAGACTCAGTAGGGAGTCTGAGAGAGTTACAGTAGTTAACTGAATCAACACACCACCAGCTGAGCTCTAGCGAAACATCAGCACCCAGATCTCACCTGGTGCTTTTCTTAGCACTAGAGGTAACCATGATAGTTAGGAAAGTGTACATTTCAGTCTTTCTTCTGTCCTTTTCAGAATCATGAAAATAAAGAAAGTTGCAAGATCATTCATTGCTTGCTGAGAAATTGTGATTATGTTAATAAAAAAAGTCAAGACTTTCTATTTGAATATATTTTAAAATGTAATGTATTCCCGTGATACAAAGCGGAATGTTCAGCATCATTGCTCCGGTCTTCTGTGTCCTTCAGAAATCATTTTAACATGCTGATTTGAAGCTCAATAAATGAGAACATTTATTATTATTTATATTATTATTATTAGTAGTACTATAGTATTATACATGTTGAAAATAGTTGAGCTGCTTCAAATATTTTTTTGTGGAAACAATTATTTTAAGGATTCTTTGATGAATAGAAAGTTCAAAACAACACTTAAAAGTGTGTACTGTCATTTTTTAAAATGCATCTATGATGAATAAAAGTATTAAAGTTTTATTAGTAATAATAATAAAAAAGTTAAAAAAAAAATAAATATTTTACTGACCCCAAACTCCTCATACAATAATGTAAATGATGTGGTTTTGTCAGGGTAACTAACACTATAGGAAATAAGTACTCAAAGTTTGGGTTGTCTTTGAATGTGCTGTATTGTGTGCTGACGGCTTATGCATAAACGTAGCTGAATTCTTTAACTGGATGGAGGCATCAACTTAGCTGTGAAGCCAAACCGCTTCTGACAATAGGAAAATTCAATTGTCAGACCTGGAAGGTTCCCGCTCCACTTGTTGGGTAAACACTATGACAAAACGTCAGGAGAGTTTAACATAGATATAGGTCTCTGTGCATTATAATTTAATATTCAGCTTGCTTTTTTCTACTGTGCATTTTGTATTTCTCATTGTGCATGTGAGTGGGTCCATACAGTTTGATTTGAGCATACACTACTGTTCAAAAGTTTGGGGTCAGTAAGATTTGAATGCTTTTATTAAGCAAGGGCACATTTCAATTTCAAATAAAATGTCAAATTATTCATCAAGGAATCCTGCGACATTGTATCAAGGTTTCCACAACATTATGGCCGTGTTTACAGCTGGTATTAAGATGTGTTTTGGTCGATCGGATCACAAGTAGAAGAGGGAGACACATTCCCGTTTACGCCTGGTGTTTAATCTGTCTCTTTTGTCCACTTTCAACCACTTCTGTCCTGATTTCTTCGAGTCTATGAGTGGGTAAAGGTATGGGTTTTTTCAGATCTTCAATCTAATGGACAAAATATGCTTGCACAATTGACATATGAACACGCCTGGAGACCAAGACGACAAACCGCTGTGAGTGAAATTTGAGAGAATATTGTTCTTGGTACATTTTTCATCTTCAAACCAAACTTGGGTCTTCAGTCGACAAAGTGTATTTCCCGGCTAGCGCTCTTCCCATAATGTTTACGCGTTATATAAGTAGGCGGAGAGTTGATGGTCTTTTGTGGCTGTTTGAACACATTCGACCATGAACGTTTACACTATGAAAGCAATCCGGTCGAATGTGGTTTCGACTACCTCTGGAAGTGTTTGAAAGAAGCTCAAAACGTTTTAGACCCCCTTTACACTTATGTTTAGTGTCGTCCACTTGTGATTTGATCAACCAAAACGCATCTTAATAACAGGTGTAAACATGACCTAGGAAACAGCTGTTTTCTAGATTGGTAATAATGAGAAATGATTATTGAGCAGAAAATCAGCATATTAGAATGATTTCTGAAGGATCATGTGACACTGAAGACTGGAGCAATGGTGCTGAAAATCCAGCTTTGCACCACATGAATAAATTAGATTTTAAAATATAAATTCACATAGAAAAAAACAGTTATTTTAAACTGTAATAATGGTTTTACAATTTTACTTCCTATACTGTATTTTTTTAATCAAATAAAACAGCATTGGTGAGCAGAAGGGACTTTTAAAATACAGTATATTCAAAAAACCTTTAAAGGGGACCTATTATGCCCCTTTTCACAAGATGTAAAATAAGTCTATGATGTCCACAGAGTGTGTATGTGAAGTTTTAGCTCAAAATTCCCAACAGATAATTTTATACAGCATATTTAAATTGTCACTTTTTGAGGCTCAGAAAAACGCACAGTTATAGTGTGTATCCCTTTAAATGCAAATGAGCAGCTGCTGCCGGCCCAGAGGGCGGAGCCTCACGAGCTCGCAGGACGTGTGTCAGGGCAAGCTCTCATCTCACGGAATGATAATATCAAAACATACACTCTCAGTAGCCGTGTTCATTTCGACCCGGAGTCGGAGAATAATGCCCACAGAGCCAGATAATATATGCTGTATGGAGGCTGAACAGGTATAGTCTAGTTTAATTACGGCTTATAACTTGTTTTTTCATCTTTCTTTTATCCACTATTAGTGCAAGCCTGTTGTAGCGGACCGTGTCCGAATATTGTAAAAATATACTGATGAGTTCAAAGTTTATTGTACATCACACTAAAGATGAAGCGTCAATTTCACTCTAGAAAATCACTGTAAGAGCTGAATAAACACTGCTAACGTTATAAGAAGTCCGCATTAAAATATTATCCATAAACTCTCTCCCTCTCCCTTTCATTATTATCAACATACACAGCGAAGTACAAAAAACACTCGTTACAACTAACTGTAAACAAATATTATACACACCTTTTCAGGGGGTGCTTAATAAACTGGTAAACTATATGCGTAAAACAACTCCTATAAACTGTAATTAGGGTGACCAGATTTCTCGGAGTGTAATACGGGACAGATACAGAACGCATGCGTATAGAGGGAATGCACGTGACGTCACCGTTGGCCGGAGTGACTGCAGTTACGCCCACAAGTGGCAAAAAGACTGAGCGGCAGCATTGGTTTTCAGTGTGAATGCTGCGGAAAAACACACACAACGCGTCTAAAACGGGAAAGAGCTTTGAGACTGACTGTACAACTAGATTTGACAAGAAATATGAGGAATATTTTTACAGACTACCTAAAACTACAGAACAGAGAAGCAAATAGATCGCTACAATTCATAGAAACAACTGGACTCCAGGCAGCGAAAGGTGGATTTGCAGTTATCCTTTTTGTGTCAATATGCTGAATTTAGTGGTAAAATCATTCTCTATATATGGTATTGTTATATATTGCACTGACAACTCATCAATCAAATATTTACCACTGTATATTCTGTATAATTTGACATTTTTAAATAAACACTGACAAAAAACTATACAAGTTTTAAGTCTCTAGACGATATGATGATATATATAACATTGATAAGTGATCACCTGGATTTAGACCTGCCTATTTTGTATTCATATAAAGCATTCACAGGCAAATTTGCTGTATGTATTTCCCTGGTGTCGAAATCAGGCACATATAAATGTCAGGAAACACGATTCCTGGCTGCATGTTAATATCCATGGATCACTGGATCTTTAGTAAGTTGTAAGGAACACTATATTGACTCCAATCTTTAGTTTAAACTGATAATCGTTTGTTTTACTTGCGTTTTCGCAGTTTCCCCTATTAAATCCAGTCACGCAGCTGCTCTTCTGCCACTCAGTCCGGCTGAGGGGGCGTGTCCCGACGGGAAAGTGACGTTAATGCATTCCCTCTATTAATGCGTCTTACATGCGCTTCATTAGGCACACTAGCACACACACACAAGGTCTCTCCCTCTCTGTCATGCGCGCTACACGGTTTGAACGTAACCTATATATTCACTTAGCCTTTCGGAAACGAAACCTATTATATATAAAATATATATATATATATTAATGATGAAATAAGGGACAAAACATGATTTTTTCAGAATAAGTCGGGACACTAAAATTAGAGTGGAAATACGGGGCTGTCCCGGGAAAAACGGGACGTCTGGTCACCCTAACTGTAATAAAGTGCGCGCTCTCACTTACATTACTGCCATGATCAATAATGTTAGGCCTATCGCTCCAGTAAATAAACAGAGCTATGTGGATTAATACATCCAGCTACACGACAACACTTGGGAGACATTCTAGTCAGTGCAGGAATGGCGGATGTGTACAACTCTCAACTCGCTGTGAACTCGATCAGGGCGGTTCTATGTTAGAACAGCAGTGTCTGTCAACACTCGTGGGCGGGGCCTGTGGCTTTAGTGACGTCACAAAAGCCACATTCTGAAAACAGGTCGTTGGGAGACACTGCTTATGATTTATGGGGATTTAAAAAAAAAGGAGTGGGTGGATTTTTTATCACTGCTGGGTGGTTGTGTACACACACTGCCATCACACATTTATGTCCAAACACCATGCAAAAGTGAATTTTGCATAATAGATCCCCTTTAAACACTAGTAAATGTGTATGTAAAAATGAAGTATTATAATCATGATCAGACAATGCAAGTCTTTCCTACAAACAACGTTTGTTACTGAAGCATTTGATGTAGCCACAGGCAGTTAAACTTGCTGCCGTGTCCTCCTCGTAAACTTCATTAAAATGCATATGAACTGAATGTTCACACTTACCAAACATAATTTGCATATCCATTTCATAGCCCTGCTGATTGAAAAAAAAATAGAGAAGTCATTTGGGTTTCAACAGGCGATCTAAACCATTCGCAAATCCATATTAAGTTGGCTTTGGTCGCATCATGTCAGTATATAGGAAGCTATAGATAATGCCTCTGAACTTCACTAACACACAAACACCAAATAAACAGTGGCGGTTTCATGGAAACACTCCTGTGCTGCCAAGCACAGCAGGCCACGTCCGTCCATTTGTACCGCAATTTACAAATCAAATGCAAAGTCGCAATTCACCACAGCTTGTGAATCTGCTTTCATGCACTTATATTACATATTTAATGCTTTTTACACTGTGTCCCTATATAAGTGGATAGTTTGGGTTAAAACAGTGCATGTGAGATTGCCCAAGCCTTCAGAAATGAATGTGTTTGATTTGGCAAATACTATATTTTTTTTGTGAGAGCAATATAAAGGCAGATTGATATATGTGACCCTGGATGACAAAACCAGTCGTATGGGTATTTTTTTTGAAATTGAGATTTATAAATCACATGAAAGTTGAATAAATAAGCTTTCCATTGATGTATGGTTTGTTAGGACAATATTTGGCCGAGATACAACTATTTGAAAATATGGAATCTGAGGGTGCAGAAAAATCGAAACATTGAGAAAATCACCTTTAAAGTTGTCCATTTATGTTTGCGACTGTGCTGCATTCACTCACAAAAATAAATGTTTTATACATTTACGGTAGGAAATTTACAAAATATCTTCATGGAACATGATCTTTACTTAATATCCTAATGATTTTTGGCATAAAAGAAAAATTGATAATTTTGACCCATACAATGTATTGTTGTCTATTCCCACAAATATACCCGTGCTACTTAATACTGGTTTTTGTGATCCAGGGTCACATATTAAAGCAGAATTATATATATATATATATATATATATATATATATATATATATATATATATATATATATATATATATATATATATATATTTTTTTTTTAGTCAGGATGAGGGCTCGTTTTATATCACGACTCAAAGCGGTTTTCTTATCTTTGAAAATGCACATTATCTCTTATCTAGTCATCTGAGGACAGAATGAATACGCCTCCATGAACACACATTATGCAAAATAAATAAAATCCAGGCAAATGCATTTCATATCAATCACTTCAATGAAAGGCTGACCTAAAAATGTTACTTCCGTCATCATTTACTCGCTGTCGTGTCGTTCTAAACCTGTATGACCGACTCTTCTGTGCAACACAAAACGAGATTTACAGGCAGATTTACAGCCCAATCACTTGCAAAAAAAGGTGGAAAATAGTGACTGAGACTGTCATTCTGCCATCTTCTTTTGTGCTCCACAGAAGAAAGTCAGTCATAGCGGTTTGGAATGACACCGGGTGAGTAAATGATGACAGAATATTTTCTTCTGAACCTGAACCTTTTCTTTTTTTACATTTCTTGCTTCTTTGACTGTATACTGAGAAAATATCCTATTAATTTATCCTCGACTATTCTCCCCTAATGCATCTGTACTTTTCAGCAATGTCTGAAACTGTGGCAGGGTTTGCAATCAAAAGTCAAATATTTCAGTATGAACATTCTCTATCAAAGAACAAATTATCTGAGTTGCTATCTATAACAAGTTTGGGTGAGTCAATTTTGTAAGGTTTTTGAAAAGAAGTATCTTATGCTCATGAAGGCTGCATATACAGGTCCTTCTAAAAAAATTAGCATATTGTGATAAAGTTAATTATTTTCCATAATGTAATGATAAAAATTAAACTTTCATATATTTTAGATTCATTGCACACCAACTGAAATATTTCAGGTCTTTTATTGTTTTAATACTGATGATTTTGGCATACAGCTCATGAAAACCCAAAATTCCTGTCTCAAAAAATTAGCATATCATGAAAAGGGTCTCTAAACAAGCTATTAACCTAATCATCTGAATCAACTAATTAATTATAAACACCTGGAAAAGATTCCTGAGGCTTTTAAAAACTCCCAGCCTGTTTCATTACTCAAAACCGCAATCATGGGTAAGACTGGCGACCTGACTGCTGTCCAGAAGGCCTTCATTGACACCCTCAAGCAAGAGGGTAAGACAGAAAGAAATTTCTGAACAAATAGGCTGTTCCCAAAGTGCTGTATCAAGGCACCTCAGTGGGAAGTCTGTGGGAAGGAAAAAGTGTGGCAAAAAACGCTGCACAACGAGAAGAGGTGAGGAGGAAGATTGTGGAGAAGGACCGATTCCAGACCTTGGGGGACCTGCGGAAGCAGTGGACTGAGTCTGGAGTAGAAACATCCAGAGCCACCGTGCACAGGCGTGTGCAGGAAATGGGCTACAGGTGCCGCATTCCCCAGGTCAAGCCACTTTTGAACCAGAAACAGCGGCAGAAGCGCCTGACCTGGGCTACAGAGAAGCAGCACTGGACTGTTGCTCAGTTTTGCATGTCATTCGGAAATCAAGGTGCCAGAGTCTGGAGGAAGACTGGGGAGAAGGAAATGCCAAAATGCCTGAAGTCCAGTGTCAAGTACCCACAGTCAGTGATGGTCTGGGGGTGCCATGTCAGCCGCTGGTGTTAGTCCACTGTGTTTTATCAAGGGCAGGGCCAATGCAGCTAGCTATCAGGAGATTTTGGAGCACTTCATGCTTCCATCTGCTGAAAAGCTTTATGGAGAAGCTTTATTTTTCAGCACGACCTGGCACCTGCTCACAGTGCCAAAACCACTGGTAAATGGTTTACTGACCATGGTATTACTGTGCTCAATTGGCCTGCCAACTCTCCTGACCTGAACCCGATAGAGAATATGTGGAATATTGTGAAGAGAAAGTTGAGAGACGCAAGACCCAACACTCTGGATGAGCTTAAGGCCGCTATCGAAGCATCCTGGGCCTCCATAACACCTCAGCAGTGCCACAGGCTGATTGCCTCCATGCCACGCCGCATTGAAGCAGTCATTTCTGCGAAAGGATTCCCGACCAAGTATTGACTATTGTGTGCATAACTGAACATAATTATTTGAAGGTTGACTTTTTTTTTTGTATTAAAAACACTTATTTTATTGGTCGGATGAAATATGCTAATTTTTTGAGACAGGAATTTTGGGTTTTCATGAGCTGTATGCCAAAATCATCAGTATTAAAACAATAAAACACCTGAAATATTTCAGTTGGTGTGCAATGAATCTAAAATATATGAAAGTTTAATTTTTATCATTACATTATGGAAAATAATGAACTTTATCACAATATGCTAATTTTTTGAGAAGGACCTGTATGTAATCAATAATACAGCAAAACATTATTATTGTGAAATATTATTACCATTTAAAATAACCTTTTTCTTTTAAAAGTGTAATTTATTCCTGTGCTGTAAAACGTCATTATATATTCTCAACAAAGAACAAATTACCTAAGCTGCTATCCACATTAATTGTATACACTGTTAAAAATTACCTGTAAATTTTACAGTAAAATACTGGCAGCAGGGTTGCCAGCCAGTTACTGTATTTTTTACAGTAGCGTCTGTAATTTAATTTACAGAATTTTACTGTATTCTCTGATTACAGTATTTTTTAAATTGTTGTATTTTTTACAGTAAGTTACATGATTCTCTGTATTTGCTATATCTAGAGGAAATTTGTAAAATTCAGTATATACAATATATTTTTCTGATGTCTGAATATTAATGACTGGAAGCTGAATTTGAAATGTTAATTATTCATCAAATGCAAATTGTTTTTAAATACATTAAGTGTTTTATAATGCACAACTTAATTCCCCTATTACTTCACAAAACAAACAAATTATTCAACATCCTAATCTTGAAAAACAGGTCAACATTTGTTTAATTTATAACTTTAAAATATGCATGAAAAAAAGTAATAAAACTTATTTTGTATATTTTGATTTAATTTTTATTTAAAAACTTGTATTTTTTAAAAAAATGGACATGAAATTAAATATTTTTTTAATTACTTGAAACAAATTAGCCGTCATGGCCCTTCACACAAAGAAGAAATACGCAAACGACATACATTTAAAACAAGTTGACCAACATGATCATAATAAAATGGTTCTGAAAAACACAGACACGGATGAATTTTCACCACTTCATTACCAGACAAACATGTCCAAACAACAAGGCCCCAAGTGAGTCCAACAAACTTCTGATCAAAAATGGAGAATAATTCAGCTCCAGATGCTGTTCCATCACAGGATGCAAAGAGTGGCTAGAAATATTGAAAAGGACAATATATTAGATATATTACAAAACATAATGATATAGTCAGAGACAGATAGAGGGATGACAGATACAGTTAGAGACAGGTAGAGAATATTAAAAGGTTACAATTAAAGAAAAAATAGATCTTTGTGTGTGTGTGTGCGTGTGTGTGTGTGTGTGTGTGTGTGTGTGTGTGTTACTTACATTTCAGAAATTCCACTGATAACCCATCACTTTGCTGGGGAGAGTGGCAACATGTGGGTTCACTGCAACCTGTTTCTTCTGTACCATTTGCCCTGTCGTTTTAGATGGCAATTTTCCTCTCGACTTCTTTGTTCAACTCTCCGGATTGATGCATACAAAGCACCTAAAGGGCCAGGAAACAGACAATATGTAATTAAGACTCATTAACTCAACAGATAATATGTCTAAAGGCAAGTTCTGATATTGAATACATGTGTAAAATGCAGGTACTGAAGTAGTTAAGAATTCAATCATTACCTTTAAATGAACTCCAAGGTGCCTCCTCCTGATTGCATATGTAATATGCAGTGAACAGTATGGCAAGGCCAGACAGGAAGCTGGACTGAATGCTCTCCTCACACACAACTTGGCCTTCCAGTGTCCACTTGTCAAATTGTCTCCTAAAACAAATGCACATGTGGCAAAAGTTATTTTTTACTATACCATTTTTATTTTTCAGCTTTTTACATTTAAACTATATTTTAGTATTCAGAGTGCAGGAACTCTTTCTTTTAAATAAAATGAACAAAGGCATTATACAAACAATAAGCTAATTACACACACAGAGTAGGCTATTGCTAATATATGTACTGAAATGTAAGGGATTTTTACACCGGCATATTAAACATGCGACAAAACTGGTATTACAGCACCATTCAAAATGTAGGCTAACGTTATGACACACATCCTCTGTGAGTCTGACGCCAGGTTTTAGCAACGCCGTTTTAATTTCGGCGCCCATTTTAACAGATGACTTGATTTTGATTTGATTTACACCATACAATAATCCCGACGAAGTGTGCTGATCAACACGAAGCTCGTGTGAATACCGACTTTTGTCATTAAAGCATGTAATTCTCAACATAGGAGCCCATAGATCCTGAGGAATGTGTGAAATACTACCGCGTCCGCGCTGCTGAAGCCCCGCGCAAGTCTCCCTCGCGCCCCGCGGTCGGAGGATGTGTGATCCGGGGTTAAGTTACCAATATGAACTGCGAATATAACGTTACCTTCATAGTCTACGAGTAACCCAACATGAAAAATAAGAAACTGAAATAATAAGTCACTTACCACCGAGTTGAGAATCACTCCTCTTGCCGCCGCCGACACGACCGTTGAAGATCACAATGCCTCTAAAGATTTGAAATTTACAGCAATATTCTGTATTTTGAATCAAACCGCCGCTCGACCCCAGAATGCATTGCAGTTTACAGCAATATGCTGTATTATTAGAAAACAGCCAGCTGCTGTAAAATAATGCTGTAATTTTTACAGCAATTCATTACAGTATAGCTCTATATTAATCCTATGTCAATACCATAAATTCCTTTATTGTTGCTTTAGATTCCTTTAGAGTTTATTGTTGGGGAATTTTAAGAGAAACATCAAACTGCAAATTAATAACTCCATTATATTCTCCTGAGCAACCTAGGAGCAATGAAATCTTCCTCTGGGACCATCCGTTCATATGTGCTTTCGTGATCATACAACCAGTGTTGTGGATACATTGAGTGCTTTCTAAACTCTGGCTCCAGGGCAGCACCAGATCCCATATGGTTTATTGAGCCTTTCTGCATTGATCATAGGGAGGTTTACAAACATTCATGATGTACTTATAAACCTTTTATTGGTGACATTTTAATTCCTGTCCTGACTGAGTAGAGGCATATCCACAGTTCACTCTGAATCAATGTGTCATCAGATGGTGGAACAGACAGAGGAACAGGGGCCCGGGGACATCACATGTTTTTCTGACTGGAAATGTGTATACATGTGAAGACTGTTCTAAGACCAGCTTCTGTTTAGATCCAAAACTGTATAACATGAACTAACAATGAGCAATACATTTTTGTATAATTTATTAACATTTGTTCTTGTTAGTTCACGTTGCACTAACTGACGTTAACAGATACAATTGTTTATTTTAATAATGTATTAGTAAAAGATGAGAAGTTTAATATTAACTGAGAATGATATATGCTGTATAAGTATTGTTTATTGTTAATTAATGCTAACTATTGGTAACAAATTAAATATTGTACAGTGTTACCGAATGTAACATTGGCAATCTGTTTTGTTTTCTGTTCTTGTCGGTGTCTGGTTATCTGTTTATTAGTTCAGTTTAGTCATCCTCTGCCCCATCTGTTTTTTTTCTGTGGCCCAGTCCCAATTCGCCTACTTATACTATGCCCTAAAAGTATGTACTCTTGTTTGAAGAAAAAGTACATACTTTTGAGTGTGTAGCAAAAGAATCTCGTCACAGTTAAAATCCTCCATTCAATCTAATTTGATTATCTACCGTTTCGGAGAGCACGTTCTTCTGCCAGTCGTGGGTCTTTCATGCAGGGACTTTCCTCATGTGTTTGCAATTTGAATATAATGATGCATTTAAAAGGTAATGGCTACTTTAACGTATCTTTACAAAAGTTCACAATGCTGCTGCAGATGCAATATAATGTAGACAACGTTGAATAAATAAATTTTCTTCAGGTTAAATACTGATAATTATTCACTCAAACCCCTTTATCTAAACCTCTCTACATAACCGCCGGACTCGCGCATCCTCCATGTCTGTAGTTGTTTTAACACTTTTCACTCATGTTTGTAGTTCTAACCTCGAATCCTCGAACAATGCACGATGGGTTGTGGGCAATATTAGCCGTTAGAGTGCGCATCAATCTGCACATCGGATTCTGACCGGAAATAGTAGACCATCTGGGTCTCTTTGGAACACTCATTTCAACATACTACGATTTGGGACGTACTAATTCTATTTTCGAATACTATATAGGACGGATAGTATGCGAATTGGGACTGGGCCTATGGTTATATATTGATTAGTTAGTTCTGTTCAGGTGTGTCTCGTCTTATCTTGTTAGCTCTCCGGTTTGTTTGTGTTTTTAAGCCCTGTGTCTAGTTCAGTCTTTGTCAGTTCTTAATGTTGTACTATGTCGGTTGTTCAGTTCCCGAGTCTTGTTCTTGAGTCTGAGTCTGTACTTGTGAAGTTTTGAGTTTATTTAATAAAAGACTGCTGCACATGGATCCTACTTCCTCCTCTGCTTCAACCAACGTGACAGAAGAACTGGCCATAACATGGATCCAGAATCACAGATTATGCATATCCGTCAGGGAGACCGGCCCATTGAAGAATACATCATAGCCTTTATTGAGCTGGCACATTTAACATTTTTTGATGATGTATGCCTAATTATATTTTTTCGTGGAGGGCTATCTGAGCCACTCAGCTCCCTTATTCCACTTCATCACCCTAGCTGGAGTCTTGAACAGTATATTGACATGGCATTACAGCTTTGCATTTATTGTTGGGGTCGCGGAAGAGGAACATGACACCCCTGCAGTACCAGCTACACCAGATCCTGTCCACAACATGCTTGCCGAGCTTGAGCTTCTTCACGTCATGGTCGTTGTTCTAGAGTCTTCAAAAAAGACGGCTGCCGCCATGCCTGAGTCAGCTCCAGGTGATACAGCACTGATCATCATGGCCACGGCTATTTTGAGTATGTGGGCAGCAAACACATCAACTCCATCCCATGACCCCTCAGCCAAGATGGCCGCCCCCACGCCTGTGTCTTCGGACAAGGTGGGCTCCTCCACGCCTATGTCTTCGGACAAGATGGCCGCCTCCACGCATGTGACTTCGGACAAGATGGCCGCCTCCACGCCTGTGACTTCGGACAAGATGACCGCCTCCACGCCGGTGTCTTCGGACAAGATGGCCGCCTCCACGCCGGTGTCTTCAGACAAGATGAACGCCTCCACGCTGGTGTCTTTGGATAAGTAGTCTGCCTCTACACCTGTGTCTACGCTGGTGTCTTCAGACAAGATGGCAGCTTCTACGCCTTTGTCTTCGGACCAAGTGGAAGCATCTATGCCTATGTCTTCGGACAACATGGCAGCCTCTACAAAGGTGTCTTCGGACAAGTTGGTCGCCTCTGCGCCTGACCAGCCGACGCCTCCATGGCCCCCTGAACCGTCAGATCCGCCTTAGACCCCTGAAGAGTCGCATCCACCCTGGCCCCCTGCACAGCCTGCTCTGCCCTGGGCCCCTGACCAGCCGGCGCCTCTCTTGCCCCCTGAACCGTTGTCGCCTGCTCCGCCCTGGTCCCCTGCACAGCCTGCTCCGCCCTGGAGGCTCCTTGTCCCGCTAGGCCTCACCCTCGTCAGCCTCCAGGGTGCCCACCCAACCACCCCTGTGAAGTATTTTGCGGCATGAGGACACGCCTTCTGGGAAGGGGGCATTCTGCAACATTGGCAGTCTGTTTGTTTTCTGTTCTTGTCGGTGTCTGGTTATCTGTTTATTAGTTCAGTTTAGTCTTACGCCCCTGCCTGTTTGTTTCTATGGTTACATATTGATCCGTTAGTTCTGTCCAGGTGTGTCTCGTCTTATCTTGTTAGCTCTCCAGTTTGTTTGTGTAATTAAGCCCTGTGTCTAGTTCAGTCTTTGTCAGTTCCTAACGTTGTACTATGTTAGTTGTTTACAATGTTAGTTGATTCTCTGCATGTCCCCTCTGATTTCTCTCTTCGCCTCAGCCCTTAACTGCTATTGTTTGGATTGTTTGCTTGTGAATGACGCTTGCCTGGATTTGGATTACGATTGTGGACAACCCTTTAAATAAACTGCATTTGGATCCTCAACCTTCTTGTCTCATAGCAGTTGGTGACACCAAAATGACATAATGAGAGACCAAACAAAGTGGCAAAAAGTAATCTCAACAACAAAAATACTGATGAAAATGTTTGTTAGTTTTTTATTTTTATTTTTATTTTGTATTACTGATGACAAAACTGAAAAAAAAAAAAAAAAAAACTACTAAGAGGCACAGAACACTGCCAAGCTAGTCAAATGAGGGCTTGAGCTTGTCCAATCCTAACAGTGTGAAATCGCTGAGTACTCTACATTCTTCTAAAGCATATGTAGTGTACATAGATAACTGCAGCAGGACCAGTCTCAAAGCACCTCACAAAAGCCTCATCCTTCCCTCACCGCAGGAGTTGCGGTTCATTAAAGAGCGGATCTCCTTCTTGTGTCACCCCGACATGCCTTCTTTACACACCGTCTGAGGCGTCTCGTTGAGCATCTCCACTTGAGTGCTGAACAGCCTGGGTCCTCTAGTTTGTTGTTGCAATTAGAATATCACACTAGTCTGCTGTGGGAAAGCCTCGCCAGCTAAAGCAGCCGTGCCAATGAAAAAAACAGGATAAAGCGGTATCAGGTGTGTTACCTGAAGATATGGAGCTGTGGAGAGTGTAATTACACTAGAATGATGCTGGAAGGTTGCTTGTTAGGGTGACTTTGGCACACCTGAGCGAGGCAGATTTACAAGTTCTCAAATTATTAGCATTGAATGTTTACTTTCTGATTTCAGTTTTATGTGACAATGAAACAAACAATGTTGGCAAGAAATTACTATGGCTGTGCTCAGAATACTCCTGCATACTGAATACTGCACAGTATACACTTGATCATTTTAACTACATTGCTGTCACAATATCTCTGACAGCTGCATTTTAATTAAAGCCTCTTTTGTTCTAAAGACATATTTGTTATTACTTTTTTGTATGTACCTTTTGACAAATACATCGACACACTGATCAAATGAGTCAAATTAGAAATGTTATAAATATAAAACTGATATAACTTCTGGTTTATTTGCTTGTATTTAATTTGCAAGCATGTTGTTCTGAACATATAACCTGTGTGCCGTGTCTGCAATATCTCAATAATAATTCCTGTGGACCTAAATTCTCCTCTCTCCAAGTCCTGTCTATAAATTGTGATATTCAGCATTACTAAAAATAAAAATAAATAAATTCTGTGCTCCATTTTTAGGATGTGTTTATGAGGTGAAAAATCACTTGTAGTGTGTTGGATCTCTTTAATAGCTCTTCGGGAGAGATTAAATATATTGAAGTGAATTGATGGGAAACGGGCATGCAGCATAATGAGATATTAATTCATGCTGTCCTTTTCGTCCTTACAATTATCCATGACACTGAATGTTTACAGTCTGTTAGATCTCAAGGTGCAAATCCAATATTTCCCAAATTAGAACAAAACTATTGCTGGATAACACAGGTAGTGGTAAGATTTAGCAATGAAAACAACAGTGCAGTGCACTCAAAAGGGAAGAACATATACATTTGCTTACATTTGACACTGCTCATATATATATATACATATATATATATATATATATATATATATATATATATATATATATATATATATATATATATATATATATATATAATGTGTGTGTGTGTATCTAAATATAAACAAGTTATGCTGCTATATTATAAAATATTACCAATTGTTTGACCATGATGCATGATAAGACTGGAGCATTTATATAATGAAGTATTCCCACCTCTGACTCATTCTGAAACACGACACACACTTCCTTTGGTTGAGAAACATCAGGCTTTGACAACAGCATTTGTTTTCGGGGTCTCGAGTGACCTCATATGAGTTTCTTGTTCTTTTATGGTGCATCCACCTGTAAATCTCTTTACACTGAGGTTTATAAAAGCCTCTCAGGTGGAGCATGAAAGAATGGTTCTTCACACTCAGATCAAGGAGTACATTTCACAGCCTCTGGGATACGGGACCATTACAGTATCTATACAGAACAGAGAACATGTGCGTCACATTAACATCGTATCCCCGTGTGTGTACATTACACATGCAAGCCATGTGTTTTCTTAGCAGGAGTCATACTACGACATGATGAATGTGTGTAGTTTTTGTAAAATGCCATTGCTTGGCCATTATCTAGACTAGCATGAGGCAAGCTCATGAAAATGGTAATGAGCAGAAAGTAGACAGGCCAGCTGGTCCTTTTGGACAGCTTTTGTCATTTAATGGCCATTAGAGTAATGCAGGACCTTTTGCTGACTTTTGCACCAGCCATATTTGAAAAGAGAGAGTCCCAGATGCACAATGTTTTTCACTTTCGTGTTGCATATGTTATCTTCCTAGTTCTAAAGGTTAACAATTGTAGGTCCTAAAAAGTCTAAAAATTAAATAAACAATCAGAAGTTCTGCAAACACACAAACAGAATGATAATAATATTTCGGCATGAGTCTGTATGAATCAAAACAACATAATAATTGGTAAATATCAAGCGTAGCATCAGTTCTGGCAGGTCACGTTAGTCAAGCTCACATCAGTGACTCTAAGCTGATCCACATCTACCTATAGGAATACGACGCCTATCACTGTATACATATATAAGCTCCTTCAGTACAATCAGGAGCTATCGCGTTTCTCATGAGCTAATTACCCTCCTCCATTCCCAGCTCCTCCTCTCGTCAGTCAGGATTTGGCATTTTGATTCCCATTTGAATCAGAATAAATTCTCAAATTATGTGGTACTTTAAAATCTTGAATTAATGATATCTGCAATTCATTCATGTTGGTTCTGTTCTGTTTACCCTAAGGGGGGTTATTGCTGCTCTCCCTTCACTTATCCATGCTAGGCTGCATGGGTGCGCAGGGAGTTCTTGCCCCAGAGCAGAACTATACCGCCAATCCTAACTAGGCCTATATGCTAATTGTCAATCGTATTTGATGATAGTGGTCCTGACAGAAACATCTTTAAGTCTCAAGGACACATTGTAGCAAAATTAAACTTGTTTAACCCCTTCTTGTGCACCCCTCATTTTGGCAAGGACATACAGTACCAAAATTAAAAAGGTTGCTGCTCTTGAGCAAGCGGCAACCTCCCTATGTTTACAGCCTGGTGTCTTAAGTTGTTTTGGTCTATACAGCTAATTTTGCCCTTCATGACAACTGTGAGGGGGTGATTTTTTTTTAGAACTCATCCGTTTAAATTATATTAAGCCTTAAAATGCAGCATAATCAAGGGCGTAGGTGGATTGCCGCTGCTGTTACTAGCCATTTGTCTGCTCTCTGTTAGCCATCATAGCGGATTCCAGCTGCTGAACTCGTCATCTCTGCCGTGTTTGTACTTTTTTCGGGATTATTTCATACAGTTTATTACACCCCGCCCACCTTCGCCGACGCCGTTTGATCCCGTCGTTGTCGAGTGTCGAGAGAACATCCAGCGCTGTTCTTCAGGTGTTTTCCTCTGTGAACATGTACTCATGGATGTCTGACAATATCGTTTCTTTTTGGAGTTCAGATTTAAAAACGTCTAAGATATAGAGGCCACACTCGTTCTGCTGTACCGTTGATCTTACGGAGCAGATGGACTATAATATGCTTATTTAACTTTATAGTGTTCAATAAAAAGTACCGTCAGATTAATTCCTGCAGGTGTCAGTGCTTTCTCTTTGTCCATTAAATGAGCGTGGATTTCTAGTGCATTACTTGAACTTCTTAGGTAATATTAGGGCTGCAACTAACGATTATTTTGATAATCGATTAATCGGACGATTATTTTTTCGATTAATCGATTAATCGGATAGAAATTAAATTAGATTTTTTTTTTATTATAACTAAATAAAACCGTAAATCAGGGTATTTATGTGTAAAAGTGTACTTTAAAAAGTGCAAAAGCCACACATTGAGTTTTACTAATATCAATATTTGCATTGTTTTTAATGATAATTGCTGATGGCAAGTTGACAAACATGATTATTGTTAAAAAAATGATATCCAACATATTATGTTTTAACACAATTTTTGTTAAAACAAATTTACACAGACATGTTGTTCAGATGTGAATATCTGAACTAAAAACAAACTAAAAACATCTAAAATATATAATTCATTTAATTTTTATTTAAAATTAATTATATATAAGGAATATAAGGATAAAGAATATAATATATATATTATATATATAATATATAAAATAATATAATATAAGGATAAATTGATTAAATAAATATAGAAAGACTGAAAACAATTGTGTGAATGTAGAGCCGCAGTAGATCGCGTTTGAAAACAATTAAAACTTAGTAGAAAAAATGCTATAAAAAGAGAACGGAATGGAGGTAATGTTACCCAGCAAGCTAACAGGCTTGAGTAAAGGACAGGAGAAATTATGCATTAGTGCACAAGCATTCGCTGAAAACCACTGAGTACAGTGACTAAAAAACAATATTTTACTGCTGCTGTTATTAACTGCCTTTGTATTTAATGCTTCACTTTGTAAACACCGTTTTAATTTAACCTATTTCTGCGGTAGCGCTATTTTAATCCATCACTTACGTTGCGAGCGAACTGATTGCACAACCTGATGCTCGAGACAAAATACAGACATCCCGGAAGTCCCGGGAGTCTCCCGCATATTGATTGCGGCTCCCTGATGCCCGCGAATTAGTTCAAACTCCCGAAATCTAGAGCGCGCAAGCAAGAGCGCGCATGCGAGACAGAAGAGACTGCTCCAAACCGTGTAGCGCGCGCGCTCGGCAGAGCGCCTGAGGGAGAGAGACCTTGCGTGTGTGTGCGTACCAGTAAACGCTCCCCGTGACGTAAGCAGACCAACTAATCGATAATGACATTCGTTGACAACGATTTTCAGAATCGATTATAATCGATTTTATCGATTAGTTGTTGCAGCCCTAGGTAATATCTATCAGAATTTAAAATGGACTGAATAAAGCTCTCTACGAACTTGACGTGCGATGCCACGCTGACTGACATGTATGAGCATGAATCACTGTCACACACACACTCAGAGCAAATATTGTAAGTTACTGCATGAGAATAATAATGCATCACAATACACATAACATTAGTCTCATGGTTAGTTATGTCTTTTAACTATTATAGTATTTCAATGGGCAAAAACATGAACTTTAGCTATTGGCTTTAGGTCTACTTCAAGTCAGCTGTCACTTTAGCGCGAGGCCAGTAGCACATTAGCTCCTTTGCCTGAGCAAACTCGATCACGTCGAGCTAAACAGGCGTAGTTTCAGCATCCAGGGACCTAAACTCCACCCACGTCCCGCCTTTTCGCTCATTTTCGTTTATCCGGGAGTGACGCACTGTGACGCACTTCCAAGATGGCGACGAGTGACTCGGCACACTTTAGGCTTCAAAAACGCTCTTTAGAAACCTTGGGGTGACGTCATGGACACTACGTCCATATTTTTTTACAGTCTATGCTCTTGAGTCATTCTGACTGGAAAATTAACCAACATACACTCACCTGCCACTTTATTAGGTGCAGCTGTTTAACAGCTAGTTAACGCAAATATCTAATCAGCCGATCACATGGCAGCAAGTCAATGCATTTAGGCATGCAGACATGGTCAAGATGACCAGCTGAAGTTCAATCTGAGTGTCAGAATGGAGAAGAACAGTGATTTATGCGTCTCTGAACGTTTGGGGGTTGACTTTGAAAGTTGTTGATGCCAGGCGGGCTGGTTGAGTATTTCAGAAACTGCTGATCTACTGGTATTTCCACACGCAACCATCTCTAGGGTTTACGGATAATGGCCCGAAAAAGAGAAAATATCCAGTGAGGGACAGTTCTGCAGGTGAAAATGCCTTGTTGATGCCAGAGGTCGGAGAAGAATAGCCAGACTAGTTCAAGCTGATAGAAAGGCAAAATAAATAAGTAAAATAACCATTCGTTAAAACCAAGGTCTGCAGAAGAGCATCTCTGAACACACAACACATCAAACCTTCAAACAGATGCCACTGATGCCACTCCTGTCAGATGAGAACAGCAAACTGAAGCTACAATTCACACAGGCTCACCAAAACTAGACAATAGAAGATTGGAAAAACATTGCCTGGTCTGATGAGTCTTGATTTCTGCTGCAACATTCAGATTGTAGGGTCAGAGTTTGGTGTAAACAACACTAAAGCATGGATGTATCCTGCCGTGTATCAGTTGTTCAGGCTGCTACTGGTGTAATGGTGTGGAGGATATTTTCTAGGCACACATTCGTCCTCTTAGTACCAATTGAGCATAATTTAAACGCCACAGCCGACCTGAGTATTGTTGCTGACCATATCCATCCCTTTATCACAGTGTTCCCATCTTCTAATGTTTTTTTCCAGCAGGATAAAGCGCCATGCCACAAAGCGCAAATCCTCTCAAACTGGATTATTGAACATGACAATGAGTTCACTAAACTCAAATGATCTCCACAGTCACCAGATCTCAATCCAGTAGAGCAGCTTTGAGATGTGGAGGAACAGGAGATTCTCATCATGGATGCCCAGCTGATAAATCTGCAGCTGATAAATCTGTGTGATGCTAACATGACAACATGGACTAAAATCTCTGAGGAATGTTTCTAGCCCCTTGTTGAATCTCTGCCTGGCAAAAGGGCGTTCAACCCGGTACTAGCAAGGTGAACCTAAATGACCAGTGACTGTATTTAGAAAGCTGACACTTAGTTTACTAATCAAGACTTAGACTTACTAACTCAGCCTGTTATGTGTAGCCATCTTCTTAGCATTTCTCATGTAAACATCCTTTTTAAAAAAAAAAAATCAAAATATCCTAAATGATATGCATATCACATACACATTTTTAAAACTGCATGTTTATTAGTTAACGTTTCATGTGTAGACATGTTTCTATGGGCTAGTTATACATGGAAGACAGCACAGAAGTATAGTGGTCAGGTTATTAACACTTTATATGAGTGATGGGTTTGCAAATGTTCTTTCTCTGAGTCGCAGGACAACTAATGCTCCTCAGATTCAGATGAAAATGAATAGAAATTATTCTCTCTAAATAAATATAAAGTTAACGTGTAAATTAAATTATTTTTGTTTTTTGTATATGGGTTAAAAATCAGTGTATCACCACATCACATTACATCACAATTTGAATCTGCAAACGTGCCAAAGTTATACAACATGGTCATTGACCTCACTGACTGCTTTAGATAAGTACGTAATTATAATGAATTATTTATCCAATATTTTTCCCTCAGTTCCCAGCATGTGTATAGAGATGTATGCATTTAAATGTATTTATCTTCTAATTCATTCATTGCAGAATATTACAAAACTGTTATTCACTTCAACTCAGTAAATCATACATAGGCCCTACATCTAATGTACATGCTTTTTTTTTATCACTAAATATTGAAGGAAAAAAATATTACAAACTAACATATGTTTATTTATATATTTAGCATTTTTCACCAATTTATGAACCATTTTTGTTTATTAATTTACTTATACATTTATTAAGAAAGAAGCAAAAATGTTATTCGTTCAGTAAATCATAGATAAGTAATCTGAATAATTGTTGATGTATTGTAATGAAACTTTAGAGAGTTTGAAGGTGCTGCTCTGACATGAATATTCTGTAGTTTCAGCCAGAGCATGAGTGCAAAAATACTGTACATGCAAGCATTCTATAGCAGTCGTCTGTCAGTAACAGCGTGCAGGAACCAAACTGAGTCTTTTCACATTTATTTTAGTATAAATCTGAGTAAAGAAAGCACAGACTTTTAAAAATACATTACATTTCATGTTTCAGTTCAACGGCCTCACGAAGTGGAAAAACCGACCACTTAAGTGGAAAAAAGCAAATGCATCAATACTTGGGTCTCTGAGGGTTAAACGTGCATCCATCTAATAAAACCAACAATTGATGCTCATAATTCAACCAGCATTCAACCACAAACCCGCTTTTCCATGCATCGCTCTCACCACAGCTTTCCTCAGAGACAAGCTTTCATTGATGGGACATCATTAGCATGTCGTGCATCTCTTTACAGCACAGCAGCAGTGAGCAGTGCGTCTGCTGGAAAATTGGCCAACGCCAGACACTTTTTAAGCACACATTAGCAAGTGTTCTGTGGGCTCCGCGTGTAAAGAGCCTGCTAATTATCTGGCTGAAAGTGAAAGGGGGGATGAGGCATGTGAGAACGAGAGTGAGAGAAAGAGGAGGAGTCTTTCTTCTTCCTTGTCCCGTTCTTTCTTTCTCCACCCACGTTTGCTCATTAACTTGCATCTCTGATGTAGGAAAAATCTCTGGCGTCCCATGAGACCTTTGATTGTGGAGCATTAGGGGAAGAGCTGGTGCAGTGGGAACAGAGAGCTGTGATGGAGGCGTCTGCCTCAGCTTTATGCTCCCATGAGATCTGTGATGGCGAAGCATTTAGCCTGGTGAACATAACGTGATTTTTTTTTTTATATTAGTGTTCCCTTTGCATTATAGTTGTAACATTTAGGAAAAAGTGTCAAGTTTTCTCTGAAGAAAAGAGAGCAGTACTCAGGAAAGGCTCCACAACAATAACGGCCCATTCACATCAAGGAATGTTAAAAAACAATAATGGTATAGTTTTAAAAATGATTCTAAAATACATTCTATTAACATAGTCCACATTGTATGATAAATCCACAGAGAAACAATTATTGCATCCCATTTCAGAGGTTGCATCTTTCGGAGGGCACATTCTAAGGCCGATTGAGTCACAACTCCACAACGAAGGCTGTCTAAATGTGTCCTTTGTTTCCCGTGCAATGAAGGATAACACAGATGGATCATTCACGGCCTTGTCTACCCCAGAATGCTTTGCATGTCAGTAACGACAGGATTTTTTGATAGAAATTGTCGAATTACACTTTTAAACGTAAGTATTGGGTTTCAACTCACTCAAATATTTAATGATACAAATGCAAAAAAGATAAATAAAGGGGTTCAAATGTTGACATATCTTACTCAGGTGCGATTATATATAGTTGATACTTTTTATTATATACAGACATGTTTAATATAACTTTCAAAAAAGTCTGGTACAAACGTTACGGTCACAGTTGGTAGGCGACAAGAACAACCCTCTGTATGCTTGACTGTCCCGTTTAACAACGCTCAGTCTGACCTTCGTGGCCCTTGAAGTCCGCGTCCTTCGAAGGATTCAGCCTCTGAATTGGGACGCCGCGAAAATCGTTGGAATCACTTTTACGACACTTTTTTAAGCTGATGCACAATGAAAACTTTGACAGCCAATCAGAAAACAACTGAGCTTGAGTATTTATAGCAGCAGACGACAAACTGCTGCACACGCTTTAAATAAACAAAACACTATCGTATGGTGTGAATGCTAACATAATTGTCGTTATATTTATCTTTATGGTTATCCCTCTTGAGGCCATATTTACTAAACAGGGCAACTTGGCGTGAGAGCACAATTCCAAAGCACCAATAGGAGTTCTGCGCGTGATCTACTGATGACACGCACATTGAAGAACACAGACGCAGCCGGATCATTTCAATAATGACTAACACAATCTACCTAGAGCAGCACAAATTAGTGTCTGGTTTAAGGCATGCTTTTTTGGGCAATAAATAACGGCGCAAATACCAGTAAATTGACTAGCGCAATCCATAGTAAATCACCTCACGGGACTCATTTAAAAACTCTCCTCCCATAAATGTTGCGCCTGCTGCAAAAATATCCCTGTCCACTCCTTTTCAGTGCAATTCTTCACTGTGTGTCTTTGGTAAATATTTATAGTAATTTTTTAACGCCAAAAGAGGGTTTGCGATGACGCAAGTTATTCGTAAATCTGGCCCTTGGTGTGAGAAGGTCTTAAAGTTATATGTAATACAGTGCAGAGTTGTTATAGTTTAAAAAAAATAAATACCTTTTGTTTTTAAATAAAATAAGGGTTAAAAAAATAGATACAAATCTTAAAACATAGATAGATATATAGAATGGTTATAGAATAAATATATGGAATAGTAAGTGTTAATATTAATGGGTCAAGTGTTTTAGAATTGTTTTTTTTTTACTTATGTACCTGACTGTCACGATTTGGTCTTGTCTGACACGGGTTTGGTTTGTTCATGTCATGTTCCATGAATGTCATGTGATTCCCTGTTTGTCATGTGATCCTGCCTAGAGATAAGCGGTTGGCGGTGACAGCCGCGGACAAACCGCGGATCGGACGGATGACGAGATGAAATTTTTTTTTAAAATTAAATTCGGGTGGGTGGCGGGCGGGCGGTTTCTGGTCTCGCGGCTGTCATCAGCAGCGCCTTTATATCAGCGGATGGCGGGCGGGTGCGGTTTTGAAAATTGGTCAAAAACGTTGGTGCGGATGGATTGCTGACGGATGATGAGTTTTGTGATGCGGTTGCGGATGAAATAATAGCTCATCCGCGCATCTCTAATCCTGCCATGTGTCTTGTCATTGGTTAATCGTCTGTTCATTATTCACAGGTGTCCCTTGTCATTAGTCTGTGTATTTGAGCCTTTATGTTTGCTGTGGGTCCTGGTCAAGTTTTCTTTCAATGTAATCTCTGTTGGTAAGCCTCATATCATGGTTTTTGTTTCATGCTTCATGCCATGTTTTTGTTTTAATTGATAAATAAACTTCACTTGGGTTCTCTATACAACTTGCCTTCAGTGGGTCATTACACTGACGATGTGCTGCTATTAAATAGAAGGAATAAAAACTTTTATTTTGACAGCGCTGACAACTAGTGGTGGGCAGATCGAGGCTTTGTGAAACACTGAAACAGTTGAATCAAATGTGCCATATTGTGCCGAGGCTTCGAAACAATCCGACACCCGTCTCCACGTGACCCCTAGTGGTCAGAACAGTATAAATGCAACAAAAACCCAGGCCAAATATGCATAAAAACACCTTTTACAATCTATTGCAATTTTTTTACTGAAAGTAAAATATTTCAAATGCAATTATCTAATCATTCAATAAGATGATCATGTGTTAACGTGTTATTTTATCTATTGTTAGGGTTTGTTTTGTTTGTCCTATGAATGGCACAGCTAAACAGGCCAATAAGACTATTAACTACCTCATTTTAATTATACTAATGTCTAATTAAAACATCTACAAATGTATAAAACTGATCAGAGATCACGTAAACCCCACAGACACTTGTTCAATGGTTCTCAGTGACTCCTCATTATTCATGGGTTGACAGAGATCATCGCCCCCAGCGGTGAACCATTGAAATTTCGAAGTGTTTCGAAACAGTTATGACGTAATGAAGCCTCGTTTACTGAAATCACGTGACTCTGGCAGTTTGATACACGCTCTGAACCATTGATTTGGAAAAAAAAGATTCATAAAGGCTTTGAAGCTTCATGAAGCTGTGTTTTGAAATTGCCATCACTACTGATAACACTAGCGCCTGAGCATCTCAGCTCCCATTCTCCATATTCATTAGTTTACTGTCTCTATTTAACAGTTGTGTCTAATAAATCATTAGACAGAGCATGCTAAACAAAGAGAGTAAATGCGAAAAAAGTAGTAGTGTTTGTTTTTCTATTATTAGTAAGAGACAGAGGATAGCCAAATGAGACAGAGACAGTAAATGGGAATGAAGAGCTATGTGACAGTTTCTGTTTCAGTTCCAGCTGGAAATTCCTCCTCCTTCCAAAACGGTCCGGGCCGCTTAGCAGCTGCTGAAGGTGACGGGCTTTAGACAGCTGAGGCCTCCCCGTGTTCCTCTACACATCATGGCCCGAAGCCTGCCATATGAGTTTGTCTCCTCATCAGCGACTCGCTGGGCTGTCTAGAGCTGCACGATATTGGGAGAAAAAAAATTGACATTGTGATATTTTGTTTTTCTGATATATATATTGCAAATTTTTTCCAGATGACTTTAAAATGATTCATTCTTTCCAACAACTTTCCGATAAGAAAATTGGGCCGATATATCAAAGCCGATAGATAATAGATTATTTACTTCAGTTGAGAGATGCCGCTGTTTGCCATGATGGTTCTGAATGATTGGATTCACTTCGAAAAGGAAGATACAGTTCCGTGCAACATGTGCAGCACAAATCTGTCACATAGGCCTCATAACATTATAATAAAAACACGCCTGTAAAAGAATGTTGTGAATTCTTGTTCGCCAGTGTTTCAGCGCGACGAGCGCGTTGTGGTGGAAAGAGCGCATCTATGGAGTTAAGCCTTCATGACAAGCACAGTCGAGTTCTCTTGAGCATTCGCAGCATTCTGTGCCATTGTAAGTTGTAATATGTTTATTTTGTGTATGTATATCTGATTAATCTAATATAGGATGCGTTTGGTTGAGTTAATGAACGATGCAGTAGCGCTTCATTGTAGGCTACCGGTGATCATCTTTATAGCCTATTTAGCGTGCGCGAAGCTCAAACAGCACTGCACATTTATAACTATAATTGGGACTGTCATATACATGCCATTATAATGAGAACACCATTGTAATAAAACGTTTTGAATTTTCTGGGTTTAGTTGCCGTTTCAGCGCGTTGTTGTGGGAATAGCGCGTCCAGAACAGGGAGCCTACTACAACATTATGACCAGCAAAAGTTCGATTAGGCATTCACGTCATTTTGTGCAGATAAGTCGTAATATAAAGTTGATGTAAAATAAATATCTGATTAATCTCACATAGGGCCTATGATGCGTTTCGTGGATTTAAACAACCTGCTAGAAAAGTTCTTCAGTTTCCCGGTGCTCGTTCTCTTCAGCATCAGATTAAACAACAATGCAAAACATTAAAAGCTATGATTGGGACTGTCATATAATTATAATTGTATTCACTATTGTAATAAATTTGTAAATTCTTTGGGTTTGCATTCTTCAGCAACCGTTGAGTTGATTAACCTTCTAGCAAAGCGATTCGGTTTAACGTTCGTTCTCTTCAGATTCAGCGCGTGCAGCTCACACAGCAATGTAATTTGAAACAGTAACTAAGCTATTAAAGATGTTTACTATCACTGTAATATTAAAAATGTCTATTTTTTTTCAAAAACATTGTGTTATAATTAATAACTACCATTATTCTGTTCTCGTATTATTTTCATCAATGATATGGTTTGATAAAAATAATTTCCTTATTGTCCGTGCAGAGGCGATTCCATTTTATTGATCCATTTTGTTTCTTTATATGCAGCCCAATGTTATCCAATGACTTGTTTGCATTATTTAGGTATTTTATTTTTTGTTAGGCAATAGATTTTTTGATAACACTTTACAATAAGGTCTCATTTGTTAATGCATTAACTAACAGAGAGCAATAGCCTTTGTTATAGTAGTTAATAAAATATGTGTGTTCATGTTAGTTCACAGTGCATTGACTAATGTTAACAGGAACAACTTTCTTAAAAATGTCTTATAAAATTGTTGGTTCATGCTAACTAATGCTAACAAAATTAAACCTTATTATAAAGTGTTACCATTTTTTTAATAAAGAAAGTTGCCCATAGGAGTGTAAAATTAATTTTAAAAGTTAAGGAATCTTACACTGGTTCAAACTAGGCTATACTGTATTGTATATGTTTGATTTATGTTAAAAGTGTTTGAGACAAGGCTTTTAATGGTGAGCCTTTTGTTTATGTATACAGGCTATCAAAGTATATAAAAATTTTAATTTAGATTTATCGGCCAATATATCGGTTATCGGCTTTCAAATGTAAAGAATTATCGGTTATCGGTATCGGCCAAAATGTTCATATCGGTGCATCCCTAATATATATATATATATAATATTTAATATATATATTATTAAAGCAAAGCTTTTTCCTTTTTCATGTTTTGAAGTAAATAAATCAGATTATTGGACTTTTTCTCAGTATCTGTACTTCAAAAGTTCACGTTTAATTCAATGTGCTACTAATTATTTGTGAAATTTACTAGCATTACTAGCAGACAGAAGAATTGTTTCAAAGTAAATCTTACACATTTTGTCAGTGTTAGTAAGGTGTGTGTGTGTGTGTGTGTGTGTGTGTGTGTGTGTGTGTGTGTGTGTGTGTGTGTGTGTGTGTGTGTGTGTGTGTGTGTGTTTATATATAACACATTTTTTTGTTTTTGACCAGTTTAGAATTACTAAAAAATAATTTAATTGTTTATTATTTAATTTTAATGAATTAATATTATTATTAAGAATATAAATATTAAACAAAAAACAAAACAAAATAAGAATTATCTTGTAATAACAATACACTATAAAAAAATCTAATAAAAATTAACCGAGTAGCGAAATACATTTTATTTTACTGAAAAAATTCAATACTAATATTACTCATATTTACAATACTCATTTTTACATCTTAATAATTTTAGGG
The DNA here is from genome assembly GCF_051911475.1 of Siphateles boraxobius. Classification (NCBI taxonomy): domain Eukaryota; kingdom Metazoa; phylum Chordata; class Actinopteri; order Cypriniformes; family Leuciscidae; genus Siphateles; species Siphateles boraxobius. The sequence goes on from NW_027509175.1 coordinate 11,477,751, forward strand.
GTTGCAGCTCATGATATCAGCTGTGTGTATATATATATATATATATATATATATATATATATATATATATATATATATATATATATATATATATATATATATATATATATATATATATATACATACATACATACATACTGATTGGCTTCATCACTCTGTCTCCTCTCCACCAATAAGCTGGTGTGTGGTGGGCGTTCTGGCGCAATATGGCTGTTGCGCATCATCCAGGTGGATGCTGCACATTGGTGGTGGTTGAGGAGATTTCCCCGTTCTATGTAAAGTGCTTTGAGTGCCAAGAAAAGTGCTATATAAATGTAATGAATTATTATTATAAATGCCACTCTGAAACCAGTAACGCAAATATTTATAGCATATTATTAAATCGCAGTGGCTAAGCCATATTGTGATGTCAACTGTATTTCCATATATCGTGCAGCCATATGGCGTTCCTGTGGAAAGTAGCGAACAAATGCACCCCATAGGTTCCTCTGATCGCGGCATACTTCAGGTAATACATTTGCACTGCCATGTCAAATGACTCAATGTTAAATGAGCTTAAATTTGGTTTTACAAACTGAAAGGACTGGGGCATTGGCACTCGCTGCCTGGCAAAGCAAAGGCCTGGCGGGCGTCTGCTACACCCGTGCCAGCTTTTAACAACCTCTGCTCAAACTCCTACCATGGCCATGCAAGAAACCGTCATCAAGTTGAGTGAGCTCACCTGTTTTCAGTTAATTACAATTACATTGCTGTTTTGCCAATGCAGTAGAACCGATACTGGCTCCTTAATGCACATATGGGGAGCATCAATCAGGGAGAACTGCAAAAATCGACACACCTGCTGCTGTTGACTTCATCGCACTGGGTTGGATCTCTGTGTTGGGTGCGCCAGTTTGACAGACAGAGACCCAGGGGACGTACTTCCCGGCGAGGAGATTAGCCAGTTTATAATTGCTCAATATGCCACCTGTATGACAGATAATGCGGGTAATTTATTGACGTAGTTAAATAAATTTCACAATGTGTCTGTTGAGTTCAATGTGTTAATTTACAAAAAAAAGCATATGCATAAGGGTGATTTAATGCAAGACAGAAGGCATCATTCAACATATCAAACGAGGATGTTAATTAAACGTCTGCCATCTCATTTGAAAGTGTAACAGCAGTGTCAACACTGAGATTTATGTCAACCGTGATGCAATTGGTAAGACCATCAAGAGGTCTCTATAACTGAGCCAATAGGTGAGAGCAGAGATGGGTGCAACACTTTTTTCCATTATATCAAAGTTTGAGACCCATATGTTAATGTCCCCACATATTTTATTTTATACAAATTAAAGTTGTTTTCAAAAGAGTAACTCTTTTCCCGCCAGCGTTTTTTTTTTTTAGGTTGCCAGCCACCACCAGCATTTTTGATCATTTTCACAACATGTTCATAACCCCCAGAATATTTTGTATGAATATCTCAACACGTCATATATCAAAAGAAAGAATAGAGCTTTAAAAAAAAAAAAAAAAAACATTCTAGCTTCATAAATTCTTTTTTAGAATAGATGTGGGTAAGTTTCATTAAAAAAGCTACATTTTGAGCAAAAAACTGAAAAAAATGCTTTTTTGTCAAAGACTACGTTTGGATCGAATTCAGAACGATGATCGAGTTCATCAACACCCTCAAAGCTTCACGGTCCTATAACTCGTCCTGGGTCGACATTTCATTCGGTAACATAAGGCAGTTTTGATTTATTTGCTGTTTAATGTTGATGATTGTGTTATTTTACACATATATCTGCTTTCATACGCTATAGCTTGTTTCTGCTTCTTTTTATCTTTTTATATCAGGAGATTCAATAACAGTAAAAACACAGAAAGATGGAAATTTCCGTCAATTGCAAAGACTTAATACTGCAATAATACTGTACATAAATAATGCTAAAATAACAATGTTCTGCGCTTTTACTTCTGCTTCTGAACTACTCAAGCTGACCCTTGAAAACTGTCATTGTGATTATTAGGCCTATTGAATGATACAGTTCATAAGTCTGCTAAATGACTAAATGTAATGTAATTGTTTGATCAGTTGGACTGATGTCAGCCGGGGCAAAGGTTGACCATGTCAAAGCTGGTGGACCGCATTTGCTAAACCACTGGATATGCACCAGCAACAATGTGTCAAAAACCAACCTGACCATCTCATGCTTGCATGACCTGGTTTTTCCTACAGGAATTCCCAGATACAGTAAGTGTCTTATCTGCTCTGAGTTTTGACTAACATGCACCTCCAGCAAGTTCTCTCAGCTCAGTGGGAAATATAGCAAGTAAGAAGGCATTGCTGACTGCAGCATTTGTCAATTACTAAATGAAAAAAAAAAAAAGATTGCAAAGTCACCCCAAGGCCCTAACAATAGGAGGGCTGAAGTAGACCAGTCTGCATAGAAAACCAGCCTCTCAAAGTGTTACGGAGATGAAAGGGGAAGAGACTGTAAGAGAAGAAAACAACAGAGCGAAGAGACACACGACTCTTCAACAGAGGACATTGATGCAGTGGACAGTACATGTGTCAGAACAATATAACAATGAGCCAGTTAAGCCTTTTTAAAGCCCATCCGGGAAAGCTGGAGTAAAAAAAAAAAGCAACGTCTTTGATAAAGACCATCCTTTAAATGTGATTTCTTGAAGCGTGTCCTAACCAGGACTGCGTTTCCGGAAAACATTGTTAGCCAAATATGGTCGTAAGTTCCGTCGTTATCACCAAAGTTCAATGAGTCTTTGTTTGCTGAAACCATCGTTCCATCGAACATTTGGAAAACAGCTTCGCAAAGTTGCATGGTTGGAATGACAGCTCTCGACCTGTGGTTAGAAGCATAGATTTTTGTTTGCGTGATGTGGACTTAATAAATCCTTATTTTGAGCAAAATAAGCATGATGACATTCAGTAATCTATATCTTTTATTTCGAATTATATACATCCGTCATTGACATTTTTTAGTTTGTCAAGAGATTAAAAGCACCATTTTTGAAGAGTGTGCATGTGCGTACGTGCTGAAGTACATACGAATGTGCCTATGATTGAATCTGGGAACAGTTTGTGCCAGTCCATTTACTGTTATTTGTCCCATTATAAAAAAGAAAAAAAGTCTTAAACCAGGCCTTTTGATAGAGTGATGCAGGTATGACATCACTTTCTAGGCCAAAACGCGGAAACGAGTTAGCATTTTAACACTTGAGGTTCCTAGGTCAATGGGTTTTCTAAAATGGGATTTTAGTTAAATGGCTGAAGTAAGGTCTGTGGCAGGGCTGGACTGGCCATCGGCCATACCGGGCAATTGCCCGGTGGGCCGACGTGCTTTTTGGGCCGATACAGATCATTCTTTAAAAACAATATAAAAACAATTAAACAATCAAAACAATTAAAAACTATCTAAACGGCCCATAATACTCGTACATCGGCGGCCCATTCGTTTAGTTTTGCTTAATTGGCGGCGCTGGGATCTTTGTGCCGGTGTAGTGCATTGGACAAAAAAAGTCAGCGTAGGTTTTTTTTTTTTTTTTTTTTTACAGACCGGCCCATAAGAACACGTGGATCAGCGGCCCATTGGTTCTTTTCTTGATTGACACTGTGCTGGTCCAATCACATCTTTAAACTCCTCCCCCTTTGGGCTCTGAGCGAGCGTGCAGTGTCAGAGATGGAGAAGAAACGCAAGGAATGTGCAGGGAAATAGCGTAAAAAAAAGAAACGGGCCCTTCAAGTGTCTGATGAGGATATTGAGGAGGATCAGGAGAGAATGAGTGAGTGTAGAGAACTGTGATAAGCAGAACGAGGCTACTTTCAGAACGCTGAGGCGATGAGTGTAGGAACACATCACCCAGTTACGCATTATTTACACATCAGCATAGGTAACGATTACGCATTTTACTAGAATTGTAATGAGACGCATTTGTAAACCATGTTTTGTAAACCATGGCTCCCCCGAACCAAAAGATTTACCAAAAATGCTGTGTCAAACACTGGTATTGCTATGCCAATGCAGCTTATAGCTTGTTTTAGGATTCATCATTGTGGAGTAGTTCGATTATTTTACAATTAGTAGTTATTTCATCTATTAACTCTTACTCATTCCTACTCACTCATTAGGCTACATGGCATTAGTGGTTTTAGTAGGAGTTAGTATACATATTCAGGGGCGTGAAAAGATCGGTTGTGTTTATGATTATATGTAGTGGGCCAGTCTGGGCCAAAATGCCCGGGCCGATTTTTAGTCCCAGTCCAGCCCTGGTCTGTGGTGAACACAAGCTCAAGACACTTTCTACGACATAAAATACACCAGTATTACCGCACCATTTTAAGCTGTCATGTGTCTTGAAAAAGGTTGTTGCTAACAAGTGGTTGAATTGGACTACAGAGGCAGTCAGGGACATTAAAAGTGTGATGCTAACTGCTGATTGACTTAAAGCGGCACTTATGCAGTTTTTTTAGCTTAACTGAACAGGTTCGGAGTTATGGTTATATGACTTTTTTCGGGTTGAATGGTGGCCGTCTCAAACCCCCCCAATTATCACATATCAATATCACATGTCAATATCTCACATAATTATCAGGACATAAATAAGCCTACATGTTGTAAATAGTGTAAATGAGCGCAATTTACAAACTATTATGATAAATTGCAATCATCATATCTAACAACATCATAACGGACATTGTTCTGAAATAATGCGACATACAGTACATGTAACTTTATTGATGCAATCTGGCATTTAGGCTCAGGTAAGCCTAACGCAGTAGGCTACTTTATTATCATAAAGTGCAGAGACGCTCTGCGTGAGTGGTATTTACGACAGTAACGTTAAATACAAGTACTCTACAGTGACTCTAGGGGTCGCTGTTTGACAAAAACGGAAATCCTACATAGTGTGCCTTTAAAGTGACGTCAAATCTGCACCACTCTATTTGCGCTGCTCTTGGTGGATTGCGTTGGTCATTATCGGAATGATGATCAGGCTGCGTCTGTGTTCTTTAATGTGCACGTCGTAGTAGATCACGTGCAGAACTTTACACTCCCACTTGCGCATTTTTGGAATTGCGCTCTCATGCTAATTTGCCTTGTTTAGTAAATCTGGCCATTTTTGTGTTGTTGTTCCAACTGTGACGTCAGGTTAGGTCAAAAACCGCTGTTTTGGACGGGCCCAAAGCTGAATCTCTCTGCTGCAGAGAAATGTTAACGAAAGAAAATGTTTATGAACTTTTGTGGCCACAGAGACTAACAGCAAAGGATTTGAGATGAGATGCACGGCGAGACCCTCAGTGTCAAGGGCACAGAACAAGAAGACATCTCATTTCCCACACGATGCCCTTCATGTTTGTTACTTTAACCTTGATTTGATGAGTTCTGTTTTGCCAAACACGCCATCTCTGTGCAAAACATCCACCGTTGAACTCTAATAATGTGGTTATTTTAGTTTGTTTAACCAGGAAAGACCATGCAATTAAAAACTGATAATCTAATAATGGTCAGGTAACCTTCAGAGGTTTCAACATTGCACTTAACAAAAGAATAACCCTATGAAAGGACCCACCAGACTGATACAAGCGGACAGCAATGGAAAAGACTGAATGAAATATGACTACTATATTGAGCCCTGCTTAAATATCTCTGTCCCTGCATGTCAGATTAAGATGGATGATGGGGATTGTTATGTGACATGGTAATGCATCAGGAAAGAATATATGACTCCTGCGTTCTCGGGCACAGGACCGCATTATAGTTTAGCCAAATTCCATGTGTTCTGTCATCTTCTCGCTGCAGTGCGGTGAAAAATTACTGCATCTTAAGTGCAGTCGTTGGCTTTTTTAGATCTTGGCAGCGTTCACAATCAGAACTAGACATACATCATGGTGGCAAGAGAATAGCAACCGTTCTTTTTTCCCTTTCTACTTTTTGGCTTGATTTTATTTTATAATGACCTCACACACATGCTCAAATAATAGCTAAAGACAAATTATTTTGGGCTTTTTAGGACATATGTCAAAGTATGTCACATAACAGTAATAGCTGAGAGCTGCAAACATTATTGCACTTCTAGAGAAGAAGGAAACATTTCATTACTCAAACATGGCCTTTACATGTGTATTGATTTCTGTAGAATATTCTTTAGAGACTATCACTGAATGTAAGTTAAAGTCTAGCTAAGTCTCTCACCCAAGTGTCCTCTTTTAGCTGCATACTTAACGTTTCTACAGTTACCATAGGAATAGAAAAAGGAGATATCTTTAGCATGTCTAATTTGGCAAAAGAAATCAGCATCCCAAACTGAGCTCAGATGTGCCAACAATCTGTATTCTAAAGTAAGAGGTTTCATTATAAACCCAAACCTTTCCCATCAAAGGGAACAATTAACTATAAATCTTGCATTGGTAACAAGCCTCTATTAGCTTTTCTGCTTAGGGTTGCCAGATGTCAAGAAAATAAACTGGACTTTTCTCTTAAAAGATACATTTTCTACCCATTGTTTTACTTAATCTTCTCTATCTTGCAGTCATTATCATGCAGCTCTACTTTAAATGGATAGTTGAATCCGGAATGAAAATTTGTCATCATTTACTCACCACAAGTTGTTCCGAACAAAACCTGTATGAATGTCTTTCTTCTTTCTTCTGAACACAAAATAAGACATTTTGAAGAATGTTGCATTAATGTAACCAAAAAGTTAATGTAAAAAGTAAATGATGACTGCATTTCCATTTTTGGTTTAACTAAATACAAATTAAATGTTTTATAATTGTAGTAATTATTAAAAAGATATATTCTATACTCATCTTTTTTTACAATTATGTTTCTCAGGTGTATATAAATATATATATATATATATATATATATATATATATATATATATATATATATATATATATATATATAAGTCTGCAATCCAAAGTAAGAGGTTTCATTATAAACCCAAACCTTTCCATCAATTGGAAACAATTAACTATAAATCATTTTCTTAACCAGTATAAAAAAATAATAATACTACTGCTAATAATAAAAAAAATTGTGAATAAGTTTCAGTATTTTAAATTCCATTCTACTGGTCTTGATTTACTGTAAAAATATCCAAACATCCTTAAAACAATATATATATACAATGGGAAAGGTTTGGGTTTATAACGAAACCTCTTACTTTGGATTGCAGACTTTGGCATGTTGGCAGTTTGAGATGTTGAATTATTTTGTAAAATTAGACATACTAAAGATATATTTTTTCCACTCCAATTGTAACTGTAGAAACTTAATTTATGCCCACCCCCCCTCCTCCCAACAAACATTTAATATTAAAAGTCAGCTTAAAGAGGACACTGGGGTGAGAAACTCAGCTCGACTTTAACTTAGTCTCAGTATGAATGTGGTGAACAGCGTGATGTGAGCATTAGCTCTCTGCGGTGTTTCATTTTGCGCTGCTCTGACACTCATCTCTCATCTGCTAACGTATCCCAGGGGGCTGTGCTCCTCGAATGCTTTTCTACACACAGGCCTAAATTTCCCCCAAACATTAATTTGTTTCTTAGATCTGTACTTAACTGGTGGTGATGTAGCTTACGAGAGTTAATGGGGTGCAAAACTACAGCTATTGCTTTTTGAATCAACCCCAGTAGATGCTCCGAAAGAACATTTTTCAGACAATGCGTGATTTGCAGCAGCTCTACATCTGAATCTTATAGATTTTTTTCTGTTTTAACATCTAGACAGCTGTCTACTGTCAGCATATGTAGCTGTTTTCAAAGGCAACAACTAAAATAGATCCTCATAAGTGATCAATTTGGAATGCTTTAGGGCGCTTTCACACTAACACTTTTGGTGCGCACCCGGGTTTGAATGACGTCAGAGCTCGGTTCGTTTGGATGATGTGAACGCTGTCTTCCGAATTTGGGTGCGCACCCGCGAACCGTACTCGAGTCCGTTTAAAAAGGGTGGTCTGGGGTACGGTTCATGTGAACTCCAGTACGGTTCGCTGCTGATATAAACGCAATCGAACCAAACCGAGGAAGTGAACCGCTATTGATGACGTATAATGTATAATGTGGTCGATAGGACAGTCGTCAGTGCGTGTGTGTGTGTGTGTGTGTTTCGTCTTTCCTTGACGAAAAGCAGGATTGACCCACTCTAAGCAGAGACATGATTTATGCTTGCCGCAAAAATTGCCTTCGGCTGACAGCCAACTGTCTTTGGAACGATTCTAATACTTTTGCGGTAGACAGACGCAAGTGTGTTTCTGTATCTTTTCTTTGAAAACAAAACCAAAAGGTTAAAAAAAGAAGAACAAATCTGAACCGAGCAATTCTATCCATTTTGACGCCTTTTCATTCATAGCGGCGCCGGTTACCAAGCAACACGATTATGCGCCAGCTGCAGCTTGATGACGCAAGCGTACCGCGGTTCAGATAAAAATAATATAATGTGAACACAGTCCATCGGGGGAGGGGGGAGCAATCGTTGTTCCAAATCTGTATGATTTCGTTCTTTTGCTGAATACAAAAATATACATATTTTGAAGAATGTTTCCATTTCTGGGTGAACTATCATTTTAAGTGTGTCAAAATTCTAAGAATGACATAGTTTTACTTGTATTCTTACTTAAGTATATGATAATGAATGTGAATAATCAATAATGATTCATAAAAGTTCTTATGTCTTAAGACTAGGGTCCAGAATTGAGCGGTTTAGTCCAAATTTTCTGAAGAGACTCGATCGCTTTATATGATGAAGATTAATTTAGGCTATTATTCACTTATAGTCATTCATCAATTCACACATCAGTTGTGGCAAACGGAAGCTCAAGCATGTTCACTTGAGGTGCCAGAACCAATGAGGTTCATTCGCATGTTAAGCAGCATGTTTGAGCTTCTGCAAGAACCAATGAGGTTTGTTCTTGTGCGTAAAGCAAGTATTTGAGGTACGGTACGGTTTATGTTTACTGATCAATGTTTATATGTGATTAAAACCCTAAATGATGTCTGTTCATCATATTAAGTGATTGAGTCTCTTCTTAATATTTGGACCAAACTGCTCATTTCATATGGATTAGTTTTACAATCTCGTTTCAAACGTTTTAAAGCTCCAGAAGTCACTCAGATTCCATCAAAATTATCTTAATTTGTTTGGAACAACATGTTGCGAAAAGCAAAAAGTTGCTTTTGGCTTCTTTTATAAATAGCTCCTACTTTTTGCTAAGATTTTTTTTTAATCAAGTCAAAGCTTAAGCCTATTCTTTAGAGCATTTTGGGAAGTTTTATACATACAGCCCACAGTCTTTCCATGTGTTTTATAATGGGTGAGGGCATTTATCCAGACAAATACAACACCATAGTCAACACAATGCAACTTTTCGCCATATAGGCTACAAAACAATAAATCATAAAGTGGTGCAGAGCAAACCCCTTTTCTGTTCATGATTTCTACATTTCTCAAGTTTCTTGGATTTTGGTTATGGCACATATCCTGCATCCTCCACAAGCTGAACTATTACACAAAAGCTTCCCTCGCCATCTAAAGTTGATAAAAGTTTTACTCGAAGAATCTAGGAAGGAAAAGGATAGTTTGCCTCTCATTTGGTTAAGATGTTTGTGCAATGATCTAGTTGCCAGCAGCAATGATGGCTGGCATTAGAGAATAAGAAATGTGCATGAATGCGTTCCCAGAGGAAGCGATTGGCTGCCATATCCCTGTTGATAAGATTAATGGGGCGTGAGATGCATCAGAGTGAGTTTATGGAACTCCTTCCGAACACCTAATGAGACTGCTATGTCTGAAAAAGCTTTTAGTGTGCTTGAGCTCTGGGTTGTGACCTCTGCAAAAGAAGAGTCACGTTTTTTTGGTGTGTTTTGGCACAGGTTCTCAGCATCTTTGCCTCTCTGAACGTACAAGCTGCTTTGCCAGTCAACATTAACCCTCTGAAAGCATTGTGTGCACATCCAACAATTAAAAAGGCTGCTTTGGTGGATATGAAGGTCACTTCTTTTGAAAGGAAGCCCTGTGTGAGAAGTTACTATTATGTTTGTTTTTTGCTGTGAAGTAGTTTCAGCCAATGATTGGACAAACTGGAAAGAACTTCTTAATCTGGCAAACTTAAATCTGATTGGCTGGTATACAGTTTTTTTTTTAGTCTGCCAAGAATCAATATTGTGTTTACAAGCTACTGGGCTGATGAAATTGAGCCTTTTTGTTGAAGAATTGTCAGGTTACTGCCATCAAATCTTTAAAAGATACATAGTTTTGTATCAGCTCATGCAAAACAAAAATAATTAATTGCATTATTATTGTTGTATATATTATACGATAATTAATACTATACAAATATTTCTATAATATAAATAATATTTTATTACATTTAAATACCCTATGGTTCAAAACTTTGGGATCTGTAAGATTTTTAATATGTTTTTCTAAGTTGTCCCTTATGGTCACCAAGGCTCAATTTATTTGATTAATAAAATACAGTACAAACAGTAATATTTTGAATTATTATTATTATTTAAAATAACTGTTTTCTATTTGAATAAATGTTAAAATGTAATTTACTTCTGTGATGCAAAGCTGAATTTGCAGCATCATTACTCCAGTCTTCAGTCACAAGATTCATTCAGTCAAGATACATTCTTATTATCAATATTATCAATGATGAAAACAGTTGTGCTGCATAATGTTTTATACAAATTATTTAATGAATGGAAAGTTCAAAAGAGCAGCATTACAATATGCTGTTATAAAGTTTTAAACATATTAATGCATCAATTGAATGCATTCTTCCTGAACTAAAGTATAAATTTCTTTAAAAAAATCTTACTAATCCCAAGCTGTTGTATATATATATATATATATATATATATATATATATATATATATATATATATATATATATATTTTATCTGTGTGCATTATATTTAGATAAATGAATGGTGTTTTCTCTACAACCATTCATAGAGGCTCCCGTGCCATTATTTGAATACATTTTCCCAACTGTGTTATCTAACATTTCAAATAAATAAAATCATGAAAAATTGTAGTTGTCAGTCAGGTAGTCTCTTCCAGTGGGCGATTGATGGAGCTTTGAGAATCACTGATACAGCACTTTTAGAACTACAGGAATCCTCTTAAAGCAATTACCAAAGCCTCCGGCGATGGCCCGGACACATGCAGGTGTTCCATGTGAGGTAACATCACTGTTTAGTCAAAAAGACACAGCTATCAGCACTAGGCAGGAGCACACTGAGATGATCGAATGCAAACTCAACACCCTCTCACATACACACCTCTTGAAACATGAGGCGATCATTACAGGGGCTGATGTCAGTATTGATCACCTCCTCTGTGTCATCAAGTGAACAATATTGCCATTCCTCTTGCCCTGACTTTATTTCCACCAAAATAGAAACCATTCAACCTTTCTATTCTGCTGTGAACAGTCTGAAATCATCACTTAAGCGATAGATAGATACATAGATTTGCTCGTGCTCAGACATGGTAAAAAGAGTCATTACTGGTGCTATTTGAAGCAGAAAAGCGAATTTCAAGAAATTGGATGAATAACAACCATTATATCCGGTCATGTCGTCCCCACTTTTAGAAATCCCTAAATTCATAGTTAACATTTAAGCATTTTGAAAAAGATTGAGATCCTTTTTCAAACAGCCACGAGATAAACCTTGTTCGTAAATGACAACGATTCGGCGATATCTATAAACCTTAAATATAAGTACGATCACAGGGGAACATTCAAATCTGTGTGAAACATTTAAAACAGCTTCACAAGCAGCCTTTTCAACCACACAGTATTATTATTTATGCACACTTTACAATAATTAAAATGATCACAGAAGTACTGGGATAAGAGTTTATAATTCGCGTATAAAAACTCTTACAATGTCTACAGTAGTGATAGTTGCCTTTTGAAAGTAACTTGACACTTCCATCAAAGGTTACATCATTATTTTTCAAATGAAACAGTTTGTTTGTTAGAATCTCTAGTAAATTACAGGTTATTTTGTTTAGCTGTCTATTCAGAATTTTTTATTTATTTTTAACTTTTACGTTTAGAAGGATTGTAGTGTTGCTAGCATCATGCTGTACTGTATACTTTTAAATAATAAATATATAATAAATATAATAATATTATATAATTGTTTTGTTAAAATTAAAATTAAAAATATTTTTATTTTTTGTATATACATAAATAATTTAAAAAACTAAATATTAATGCATATAATTTGTTTGTACATTCCTTGAGAACCAAACACAACTGTGTTGTTGCTACCAGTGTGCTCTACTGCATAATTATATACAATTTATAAAAAATAAATAAATAACATTAAACAAAAACATAAATATTAAAAATATCATTATTATTTAGCATTTTCTTATATAATATTAAAAATGTTTTTAATATTTTAAAAGTAGTTATAACCATTATAACTGATAATGTCAACACAACTTTTAGAAATGATTAAATGAAAACCGTGTAATCACCATGGGAAAATCTCAGAGTAAAACTGGGAGTTATGAAAAATATGATACGCCTGTGTTTTGCCAGATGAAAAGTTTATCCATGTATCATTTTTTTACTATTTTAATTCATTGAAAAGGCTAACTGTTTCATATTTATACCTGTTTAAATTTACCTTGCTTGTATTTTGTGATTATTTAAATTCCTTTCTGTAAAGCACTTTGAATTACCATAGTCTATGAAATGTGTTATATTAATAAGCGTTCCTTGCCTTACTCTTTACGCTTCTGAAATGCTATCAACATTTTTTTGTTTTGAAGAAAATTGTTGCCAGCTGCATAAAACAATAACTTAACACCATGAAAATGCCTCCCCAGAGAAACACACAGCTTCAGCCTAAATTGGTTTGTTGGTTTATAAGTTGCCCATAACCCACATAAATCCGGCAAAATAGACCAATTTATCCAAGCTGGAAACCTGTTAACCAACTTAGGTCGGTTTAAACTTTTATTTTTATTTTTATTTTTTATCAGGGTTCTGCTGCTTTGGCTGGTCAAATGTGCAAGCAATAATATATGATCTTACTTGGCAAGGACTCTCCTACCACCTGTTTAGAAAGTGGTTATGACAATCAACACTTGTGATTAATATTCCCAAGACCAAAGCCGACAACTGGAACAGACAAAGTAAACTTCCTGCGGAGAGAAGACGTGAACATCAGGACAGAACAGAGTTAGACAAAAATATGTTTTTATAGTCATAGTTGTCACAGCGTTTCAGGCAATGTTCCTCTCAAAAAAATGCTAGAGGGATTGACGTTTATAGAAAGTTTTTAGCTTTCACATGTTAATATCTTAGAGTAACTGTGACAGACACAATCTTTCGTATACTGGTGGGGTGAAGCTGACGAGATTTATAATGTGTCCACACCATTGACGAATTCCTTAGCAAGAATCACAGGTCACGACCTTCCATCCATCGATCACATTAATGTAGACTGCTGTTTCAGCAAACCACAAGCCGTATTTCACACAATCCAGACCACCCGACATCTGTAAATCACAGATATAATACGTCAGTTTCATTCCAGTCCTGAGGCTCTGATTTATGGTTGTAGAACCTGAATGAGGCTCATTCTGAGAATAACACTATATAGGTGCAATTTGAGAGTTCAAAACTAAGAGCTCCAACCCATGTTCAGTGTGCAAATTGAACAAAGGAAAAAAGTTGATGAATTGACCTGCATCTGAACTTTAAAGGGGACTCAAACCTCTTTTTAGTTGTGATATATATATATATATATATATATATATATATATATATATATATATATATATATAGTGTTTTTTTTTTTTGTGACAGAAATAGCCAAATATTGTAAAACAAATGCACTGTAAAATAAATATTTCATGAGTATATTACTTTATCTTATGCAACAGTAGGGACATTAAAATACTTGTGTCCTAATTTCTGCACTGGCAAGAGATAAACCTTTGAGCTTTTATTTTGATGGAAACTGCAGTTGAGCTTTTATTTTGGCAGAAAAACTGAGGCCTCATTTAATTAACTCATCTTGCAGTCCTTAGCGATTTGGTAAGGCACAAAACAATATAGCAATTTCGAATTTAGTGCGTTTCACCAATACTTTGCCAAAGCAATGGCGCAAAACAGTGTTAGAGACCTTTTATGTTATCATGAGAAGTTTCAAACATATTTTCTGTTCGTTATGAAACTGAAAACCCTTTTTGAAATTGTAACCTAAACATTTTAACATAAATATTAATTTGTTTTATTCAATTAAAACATATAATTTAACATCACAGTCAACATATACATAAATTTATACCAACAAAACTCATTTTTATGGGTTAAATCAGGTAGAAATAGCTCTTTAAGGTAAAAATGGCAGGTTACCGTGCACTTTTTGCTCATGCTGCCTCTATATATTCTCTAAGTTGGCAGGTAACTAGGGTTTGAATCGGAGAGAAGACAAAAGACCACGAGTCTCACATCAATATCATCCATGTCACTAAATACTATAGTCCTTAAAAGATATTTAGGCTTTGTGCTTAAGTCGCCTTTTATTAATTTTTATTTCAGTCAACATGGTTTAAACCTGTTTACTTGATGTGGGTGATATCAATATCCAAACATATGAAATGCCAAATATTCACGTGAAAGGAAAGGTTTCATGTTTGCCAAGTGTCACAGGTAAGTGGAGTTAAATGGAGCGTGTCTTCTCATTGGACATGGTTTATGATCTCATGGGGAGAAAAGTGAGCCCACATTACACATTCATGAGGACAAAAGGTTGCAGTGCAATAGTGCGCTAGTGCTCTTATGAAATGATAATGCACTTGACAGTTAGATGCACACACAAGTGCTTCAGTGCATGAAAGTTCCCCTTTTGTTCCCATGTAAACACAGACACAAATCCAATCACTGAAGTTACTTCACACTGTTTGAGTCGATTACCGGCTGAAAAGAATGGGTTTTTGCCATTTTGCAATAAGACACCACATTTAAACTTGGTCCAACACGTAAAATGACCAACTAAGGATTTCCTGTACAGTTAGCATAATTTCCTATCACATTAAAATCTAAATTAAAATGAAATGAATAGCAAACAAACCAGATCTCCTATGAATATTTTCACTCTAATCACCAGGGCACTCATAATCAAATCAGCTTCCTTCTTTTTGATTAAGGTTCACTGGCAAATTTAACCACAGTTTAACTAAAGACAATCCCACATCTGGGCAATGTGTTGTAGGGTATGAGCGCAGAATCATGGAGTCAGCATTCCTTAACACAATAAACACACGTTAACAGGGGTTTCTAAAGCCCCAACCTATGACTCTTCCAATTCTAAATCTTCCGTTAGCGCCAGCCAGTCTGGAGGGTAGATTAATTAGTTTGTGACACCTTTACAGCGTAATGAGTCCCCACAGAGATCCTCGCGCGATCCTGATTTGTTCGCGAGCCAACATCCAAGAAGACCGTTATCTCCAAACCCCCCCCCAGCGAGGAAGGAATGCCAGATGCGCAAATGGACAACACACACTCACACACACACATATATGCATCTATAACATTAAAACCCAGAAATGAGTGATTATGAAATGTATACATGATGTATTCCTGTATGTTTGAAGTTTATACTGTATCCTGTCTATCTAGGACTGTTAGTTATGTAGTTGAACCTTGCGGACTTCTATAAAGGTCTAAGAGTTTATATATATCCTTGTATGCGTAACAGACACGGAGTGATTGGTATTAAACGAAATCGCTCAACTTGCTCGAGCCAAATATATGTAAGAAGTTAATGAAAAACATAGTTTACTATGTTTTCCATCTTTGGAGTGAAAAGAGACCAAAACTAACATCACTGGTGTTCTTAGATAACGGCGTTTACGACCCAAAGGAATGTTCACAGAACTATCACCCTCTCTGAATTCTAACCAAGGAGGAGAAATGAATCCTGTATTCATATATATACAGTATATGCTATTATATATCCACTTGAGAATTGTATGAACAATGTATCTAAGTTCCCTATTTCATGAGTTGCCTTTTGGTGGTTTGGTCTATGTTTCTCGACAACTCTAATGCGATAATGTTTTAAACTTGGCCAACTAATGTTTAACCAAATCCATTTGTGGCAAGTTTGGTCTTGATAAACTCCAATCTTCATTCCCCATTTGTTAATTGACATTACATTTTGCTAAACTTGTGACACATTAGTATTATAAGAATTGTGAAGATTCTGCTCTTAAACACCCTAATTTCGTCGGTTTCAAATGTCTCTCTCTTAGACAAAGAGCAATAAAAACCAAAGTCCCGCCTGTGAAATTCCAACCCTCTAATTGGCCAAGTCAACAGGAAGAGGCCGGATTTTCTCCAAGGTGATAAATGACGCTTCCCCCCTCCGCTCGTCTCTCTGTTACTTTTGACTGTCAAAAATGTAGGGTCTCGCCTCCGGGCGAGCTCTTCGCCTTTCTTTTATTTGTTTCTAGTTTAGTTTGTGTTTTTCAGTCTTAGATAAGTCTCCGTGTTTAATTCCAATCGACGAGTGAAAAGAACACCGCGTGACATATCTCTTCAGCAAATCCATCTACAAGGGACCTTTAAACGAGCGCGCGCTCGTTTTGAAGGAGAAACACGCGCACGTGACCACGTGGCGAGAGACGCACACACGCGTCTTCACCAGCCATGCGAAGATGTGACGTTAACTCCGCGTGATTTCCCCGTAGAGATCTTTATTTCTTTTCTTTGTTAGTCAAAGTTTTGTTTTCCGTAGTCGACTCTGTTCACTTCCACAAAGTGAAACAAACTTAGCCGAACTATTTTCCTTTGGTAATGTTACCCCAAAGACTTGGAAACTCCGTTCAACGCGCGCCAAGCAGCACCCAGTGACGCTTCCTAAAGGACTCCGCTCACGCACGCGCAGGAATGCCGCGACACAGAGAGACCCAGAAACTTAAGTATATCTCTTTATAGAGCTTCTAAGAAGCATTAAGATGATGTTTTCGTGTTGTCACAGGCAGGGGACTGTCAGGGGAATGTTGCCAATGCTCTCTCTCTCTCTCTCTCTCTCTCTCTCTCTCTCTCTCTCTCTCTCTCTCTCTCTCTCTCTCTCTCTCTCTCTCTCTCTCTCTCTCTCTCTGTCCCTTCCCCCTCACACGTGTTTCCATTGTCCACACTCGATGCATTTCTCATTCATCGATGCCTTATCGTGTATTGTTGTTTATTATGTTTGTAAATACATATATCCCATGTAACCGTAGTAAATACATAAGTAGTTCTGCCTTATTAAATTCATTATATTCATCTGATTGATGTACTGCCTTTTTGCTCATTTAAGTCCCTTAAGTGCCAAAAGATCTTATAGCAACAAGCTTACAAATTAAAGATACTTTAAAGAGTATGTGTTTATAGGGCAGGAAACCCAATTCTTGTGGCCACAGAATTGCTTTTCCTGAAATCCTATAAAGTAAGATGATATTGTGGATTCCCACAGATATTAGTCTGACAATTGAGCTAATTAATTTTGCCTGGTTTGTAAAACGTGGTCCGTGCAGGTAATTGCAATCAACTTGTGGTTAAGTGCAAGGATACACAAGCATGCATGCAGGTAAAATTACATATCATCCCTTATCGGGAGTTTTATTAACATGTAAGACTGATCTAATCCAAACATGTATGAATAATTATTAATTACCAATTATTAATTATGATATGCAAATTCCCCACGGATTAGATCCGCCCCAGAGTCTTTACAGTGTGTTAGTTTGATCTGAAACATATTATCTTCTCCAGTGATGGGAATAACGGCGTTACTTTTTTCAGTAGCGAGTAATCTAATTTATTACTCTTCCCATATTAATAACACTGTTACTGCCAAAAAATGCGGCGTGTTCCTATAATTGAAGCTGTTTTTTTCATCAGACCAACTAGATCTCTGAGTCGAGAGGCAAATACTTTTTTTACTGTTCCTCCTTGGTTAGTGGGCAGTAGAGATGCGCGGATGAGCTATTATTTCATCTGCAACCGCATCACAAAACTCATCATCCGTCCGCCATCCATTCCCACCAACGTTTTTTGACCAATTTTCAAAGCCGCATCCGCCCGCCATCCGCTGATTGTTTTAACTACAGATTGTTTTGCCGCATGTCCAGTCAAGTCAAGTCACCTTCATTTATATAGCGCTTTTAACAATATGGACTGTTTCAAAGCAGTTTTACATTGATAATAGGAAATTTAAGTAACAGAGATTGTTTTGGCTTTACAGCAGCTTTAGAATAAAGTTATTGTCCAGCTAAAGTTAGTTTTGATTGATTCACTTCAGTCGCAACAATTATTAGTTGTTAACTTAGGGGCCGCTAACACGACACCGTTCTAAAAGAAAATTCTTTAATGCGATCCGGCCGCTCATTTTTGCATAAAATAGTGCCTGGTGGCTCTGATAATTTTTTTTGCGCTTCCGTGTAGCCACGTGAATCGGAATTATGCTAACAATGTTGTATCATAGAGGTAAAGGGAAGGAGGCCTTCACAGGGGAGAGACTAGTTGACACTTCAGGACTGCGTTGTCGTTGTGTCCAGGCGCAGGTTCTTCATCAGATCCGAATACGGCCTGGATCCGGCGGACTGCGATAAACCTCGGGATAAACAGAGAGACAAATATTAGAATAGACGCCATCCTTCTTATGATGTACAAAGTACATCAGGATTTATGAGAAGTGTTCCCGGTTCCGGCTGATATAAACGATGCAGCCTTACATTGAATTATAGAAGTCTATAATGTGTGATGTGTATGCTAAGCCAAAGAGATGTGTTTTTAGTCTAGATTTGAACTGACAGACTGTGTCTGCTTCCCGAACAATGTTTGGAAGATTGTTCCAAAGTT
The DNA here is from genome assembly GCF_051911475.1 of Siphateles boraxobius. Taxonomy (NCBI): domain Eukaryota; kingdom Metazoa; phylum Chordata; class Actinopteri; order Cypriniformes; family Leuciscidae; genus Siphateles; species Siphateles boraxobius. The sequence continues at coordinate 11,496,648 of NW_027509175.1, forward strand.
TTGGTGCTAAATAGGAAAAGGATCTACCGTCAGCAGTCGATTTTGATATTCTAGGTATTATCAACTGGCCGGAATTTTGAGATCGCAATAGACGTGAAGGACTATAATGCGTTAAGAGCTCGCTCAAGTACTGGGGAGCTAAACCATTTAGTGCTTTGTAAGTAATCAGCAATATTTTTAAATGTATACAATGTTTAATAGTGAGCCAATGCAGTGTTGACAGAACCGGGCTAATATGGTCATACTTCCTGGTTCTGGTTCTGGTATTACGTGAGGAAGTTTTTGTCCAATAATTAAAATCTCTGTTTTTTCAGAATTAAATTGTAGAAAATTACTAGTCATCCAATTTTTTATATCAGCTATGCATTCCGTTAATTTGGTGAATTGGTAAGTTTCGTCAGGGCTTGAAGAAATATAGAACTGAGTATCATCAGCATAACAGTGAAAACTAATGCCATGCATCCTAATAATATCTCCTAAGGGTAGCATATACAGAGTGAACAGCAACAGTCCTAGTACTGAGCCTTGTGGTACACTATATTGAACTTTTGATCGATAAGACATCTCTTCATTCTACGTGTAAAACTCTGCTATACAGTTTCTATCACCTCAATACTTGTTTGCACATTTCTACACAAATACTGGGGGTGTTTTGGTTGGTTGCTACTGTAGCCAACAAACCTGGTTGCAAACCTCTGAAATGACGTTGCAGTCCCTAGGTAAACCACAATGTGCTGCATTAGCTCATTTGAGTTTAGTAAATTGAACAAGCATCATAAAGCAAAAAAAAATATAAAAAAAATAAAACAAGCAAAAAAAAATAAGTATGAAATGAAGAACAACAGAAGCAAACAAATAATCTAAATAAATATACAAAAACAAAACATAATACACAAACAAATACACAAAAAATACATAAAACAAAACAAACAAAATAAAATAAAAAAAATAAAATAATCAAACATTTAATTAAAACAATAAAATAAAAGAGAAAATACAACAAAAATGAAATAAAACTAAATATTCAAAACTAATAAATAAATAAATATGCAAACATTTAATTAAAATTAAATGAAATATTCAAAAAGTATCAAATAAAAATTCAAATAAAATGAGCAAAAATAACTATGACATAAAATAAAATAAGCAAACATTTAAATAGCTAGAAAAATAATAGAAAAAAAAATACTAAACAAAATAAACCATAAAATAAAACAAGCAAACATGAAGGTCTTATATAAAATAAAACTAAATAAACAAAAAACTAATCAAAAACACACCATAAAAAATAAAATAATATAAAATTTGAGGGCATTATTATTATTATTATTATTATTACTACTACATAGATAGACTACATAAAGACTTTGCCTAATTTTATTAACCTTCTAATAGGTGTAGCTGACATAAGCAGGTGTCCACATACGTTTGGCCAAAAGTAGTAGTACTCCTACAGTCAATAATCCACACAATATTTGAAGTGTCCATAGCACAAATTTGCATGATGAGTTAAAGAAAAATAAATCTAAAAAAAAAGTATCAGAAAATAACAAGCAAGACTACAATGTTAAATAAAATACCCACAAATAGAGACACTATTTAGATCTGACATTTCTTTAAACAGACGGAAGCGACAAAAGAATCGGAGGGTGGGTTTCGGTTGCCATAGGCTGATCATGCGTTGAGTCACCATACCTCATACGAACTGATCATTCCTAACAATAGCACACCCATTGGATTAACAACCGCACTGGCGGGAACACATAAACCATAACCTGCGACGGAAAAGCATAGAGATTAAAGCATCAGTGCTTGGTTAGGGCTATGAATAGCCATACAGCTTTGATTTAGTCGTAAACAGACACAGTGAGTCAGAGATAGAAAACACTGAGGGTTTCTTTCCCTTTCCAGAGGCTGCTATGGTTGTCAGCTTTTGTTCTTTCCACAGGGGAAGATGAAAGGGAAGTGATGTCATTAGTTTGCATTTATGTAAGCGTGAATGCGGAGATGGTAACAACGGCCATGTCTGGAAACGAAAGGTGATTCGCTGACCATACGTAAGTAGTTGCAACTAAGACACTTGCAGGATTACAGATAATGATAATAACTTGTCGACGAAACTTTCCTCGGGGCAACTCTCGAGTCATTACTGAGCCGTTTCCATACCTGCCAATTCTGATTTCAAATGGGAACGCGTATCCGTATGATATCTGTGATTCTTGACCAGCATAAGTGTGTAACTTCAACTTCACGTAGTTCCCAGTGACCCGCGGCTTCCCGTGCATTTACTGTTCTCAACTTATTGGAAGTGACACTTTGAGCCAATTTTCGTTTCAGCTTTCTGGCCCTACTGCCAACACACTTAATGTTTTACAATTAAGCTGCTTCACAGGAACAGAGACGGAGCTGGCAGCAGAGATTTATTCTGGCTGTTTCTAAAGGATGAAGTGAGCAAGGGACCAAAACCAGTCAAAAGTTTGGAATAATTAAAGAGGTTATGAAATGGAGAATTAAAAAGGTTTTTGATGCATTTAAGAGGTTACTCTACAATTAAAACATACCGCAAGTGTCAGACCTCAAATTAACTCTCCAGTTTAAAATATGAACTATTCTGTTGTACCCTTCTGAACATTCGGATTCTGAAATCGGGAGAATAGTGATGCCACGATTCTCCTTGACATATATAGCTACATTAATATGCGTCATTGCCATATGAAATCAAGGAGATGTGTTCTGAACAACTCATGTTTGTCCATCAATCACAAGAGCGTTGGATCTGCTGTTGGATCAACAATGTCGAGTAAGACTATAAAACTCAGATGTACATACACTGCACCTCCAAAAACTTTGCATAGCGTCCCTAAAGATCCGAGCATTACATATGTATGGCTGAAGTTTATTTTTAATGATGTTCCTGAGCGACTGAAAGAGAAAGTTTCCAGATTTCACAACTGACTGTTTTGTGAAAGATTCTTAACATGTTGCCGGTTTTTGCAGTGCCGAGCATTTTGTCCTCAGAGGCAACACAGGTGAGTACATGTATTTTTAGTCTCACTGTTTCAGCACTGGACACAACCAAATGTACACTCATAATCCATTTGTCCTTCGTGTCAGAATTAGCACGAGCACTTGGAGTACGTCAGAATTAGAACGAGGCATTAGTTTACTGTCGAGGATCTGACATCTTGTGTTGCGCCTCATGTAGACAGCATTACTGATTATAATGAGTTCTATTGTCTTTTATTTATCATCTATCATTTCTAAGCACAATATATAGGCCTACTGCTGCATTATGGATGGGCAAATACATTTTTCCTCAAGCTGAAATATCTCTATGTCTGTCAGTGATTGTCCACTTCAAATCAGTGTCCTACAAATGTGGTCAATTTCTTTTCCATGACGTCTGTATGTTTTTGAATAATGTTTTAAAGCAACCGATTAAATGGTTTGCAGATGTGTGATGCACCTTATTTACAGTGAGAAAATTAAGATCTTGAGGACATAACTTCCCTGATATATTATAACAACTTACATCAGGGTTACAAAAAACCGAAGCATACAATAAATATAAATATTAGCAGATATTTTCAGTTCATCTACTGAGGATTTTTTTAAAAGCTATTGGTAGAGTGTGTAAAATGAAAAAAAAATAGCTTTGTGAACATGACGAAAAACAGGATATCAAAATGTGTGATTCATTTATTAATTTGTTCAAATAGGCATGGGGTTGTCTCATAAAAAGTTGGTTGTCATTTTATTTATTTTTTTGCTTTTGTTTAAAGCTATGGTACAAGACAAAGTAAATAAAATAGCTTTGTAAATACCAAGAAACAAACTATCAAAATAGCTAAATAAACAATTTAATTTAATTACTTATAATTAACATAATCAACCATAGTTGATTTTTTTAATGCTTATTGTACAGTATATACAATCAAATACATGTAAAATAAATTAATTTGAAGGTTTTGTGACTTCTAAGAAAAATAGAATATCAAAATGTGTAATAACTATTTACACAAATTTACTGCAGAGTAATTAAATAGTTATAATTGGAGATGTGCGCACTCTTTCGAGTGGACAATGTCATGTGTTGTTCAGAGAAAACAACAGAACTTTTTACTCTGACAGATGTGAAGATGTTGAGCATGGTGAATTATTCATCGTGGCCATATTGTTTCTTCTCGATTTAGTCACTGGGGGAATGTTAGTGTATGATGCATCTGAAAAGCTGGAACAAGCTTGATGAAACCCCTGCTGGATAACACACTCAAAACAATGCTCTCAATTCAGGGACGGCTTTTATGAGATCAATTTTCTTATAGGGGGTCATAATAGAACACTGTAGACGTGCGATTCAAAACAAAGCGCATTGGCTTTTTGTAATAAGCACATTAGGATGCATACTTGTGCTATTCTGTCTGAGAGCTAAAACAGACATTGCATGACTAATACTGGGGCATTTTAGGACTTAAACAGATGCAGAAAATATCGATGGCTTCCATCATATCTGATTTATTGAGTACTGAAACATTACCATATTCTTATGACTACAATAGATGCAAGTAGAGTCCCCAATTCTTTAAAGCTCATTTGTTCAGCCCCCGACAACTCAGTCACGCTGCAGATAGACGGGCGGTGTCACAATATGAAGATGACCTAGTTTTTGAGGCGGCGTCTCTTCTGCGTCATGCCCTGTGCAATCCTTCAACTTCTCAGACAGATTAAACTTTCATTTGAATAATTATATGCCTGACCGTGCAGGTTAAACTTCAAATATTAGTCATGAAATTCAGAGCTGTGTGCTGTGCATCGGCTACGTCTGCGAGAACAACCTTCAAAAGGCTCCGAAATAAGGATTTTAATAAGATGTTTTGAATTGAAGACAATACACATACTTGTGATGATATATGGATTATCTGTGTTCTTCAAACCATCTTGGGTATTCTTTATTGCATATGCATTGCACTACCGTAGTGGATTACCGCAGTAAATATACACTTTTGTATACAGTACAAAATGTGTGTATTTTTTTTTTAACACTAAATCGTCATTATAAAATGAGTTTGGACTGGAGCACAAACATGGTTTAAATATCATAAAGAAAGTTACAAATTAATTCAGGGACAATTCTATGTTGTTTCAGTAATAATTCTAAAATGGAATGTAATAGACTAAAATCCATGATGGTCAAATGAAGTAATACTTTGTGAATAACCTATATACTATACTAATAACAAAATAATATAATTTGTTTAACATTATGTCTATACCTCTAAAACTTGGTTCAATTTCTTTACATGATTTTTCTCCTATACATATTATTATAATTGAATTAATATTAAAATCCCTTTTCTATTTGTATATATTTTAAAATGTAATTTCAGCATAATTACTCCAGTCTTCAATGTCACATGATCCTTCAGAAATCATTCTAATAAGCTAATTTGCTGCTCAACATACATATTATTATTGTTGTTAAAGTTGAAAACAATTGTGCTGCTTAATTTTTGTAGAAAACGTGATGCATTTTTTCAGAATTAAAAAAAGAAAGGAATAGAGAAAAATAAATAGTAATTAAATCTTAATGACCCCACAATTTTGAATGGTAGTGTATATTTATTTGTAGAGGAAACATAAAAAAAAATATCTAAATTTACACTCTATATTTCCCAATAGCATATACAGAATGTTTTGATTGAATTTCACTGTCATATAATACTTTGACCACCCTGTGCAACACACTGGCATGTAGAGCTTCCTGAAAAGCACAGTTTCCCCCTCTCGCTACAACAGCATCTAAGGGAATGTCGTGTGCATCGCAGTCAACACCTGTGGCTCCCCGGAGAGCACACTGTCTGGGAAATCGAGTGTAAAAGATTGCACCCCAATTTACAGCCGCCCTGCTTGTATACACTGTTTTGGCAGGCCAGCGCTTTGTGGACCTCAATTATAAGGTGAAAAGTGACAGAAAAGTTTGACAAATTCATCGTCACATCAAATTGATAAGTTGGTCTTACTAAAGACAATAAAGATGATTTTGTAAGAATAAGCAAAGTTTGAACTCTTTGCGTTGTTTTGACACGTGTCAAAGTGACAGTGCAAATACGCCCACAACATGCAAATCAAATCTGATTGCAATTAGCAAAAATGTAAACCTTTAAATGGAAGCAAAAAATCATGTCAACAAATATGCACTTAAAAATGTGTGTATATAGAAAAAAATATATATACAATACAATGCATATACAATAATAAAAATGTTTTAATGTTGTTAAAAGAAGTCTCTTGTGCTAACAAAGGCTGTGTTTATTCAAACTGTTTATTATTTGAATATATTTTTAAAAATAATTAATTTCTGTGATCAAAGCAGAATTTTCAGCCTCATTGCTCCAGTCTTCAGTGTCGCACGATCCTTCAGAAATCAATCATCAATAATATGCTGATTTGCTGCTGAAGAAACATTTCTCCTTATTATTATCAATGTTGATATGTTTCAATCATATTTCGATTATTATTATTATTTTTTGACCGAAACATGGTGTCACAGGCACCACCTAATGGTCATCGTCACTGTCATGTGTTAGTCCCCATCTGCACTACAGTTCCCAGCATCCTCCTTGGCCCACACATGCACCTCCTTCACCATTACCTGCACCTGCCAGCAATCATCATCACCCCTCACCGTCTTCAGCTGTTGTCCACATTATTCCTCTGTGTATTTCAGTTCCTCTCATGTCAGTGTTCAGGGTCGGTTATCGTTTGTGGTTAGTGCGCCTGTGTGTGGCTTGCACGCTGTTTCGTATAGTTGGCTTTTGTTTTGTAAATTCTTGTTAAATAAACTTTGATATCTTCATCTTCGTCTTCAGTGGATTCTGAACGTTACACATGAGTTGAAACAACCCAGCAGTTTTAGAGTGTATTTTTTTTTTCTTCAGCAAGGATACATGTCTATTACATGTTACAAACGTTTTCTATTTCAAATAAATGCTGTCCTTTGAATTTTCTATTCATCAAAAAATCCTAAAGAAAAAAAAAATCATGATTTTCTTTAAAATATTTAGCAGTATTCCTTATTATTTAGCCTATTACTAGCTTTTTTTCCAAGTGCATGGAAGTATACTGTATTTATTAAAATAATAGAGTGGCAAAGTGAAGAACCCAAAAAGGTTCCTCCAGGAACATTTCATTTTTACAGTGTACAATAAAAATAGGTCACAAAACAGAGCTTTTTTGTTTATTTTTATTTTTTTGCTGTTTTAAAAATGCTGTGCTAGCAGCATGCAGATGTGTTAGACAAACTGGGTTAAACTTGCCCTCAACCACACAGCCAGGAAGCGCTTTCAACCAAAGTTCACACGGGCAGGAGTCGGCGTGTTCTACAGGCACTCCACTGTGCCCATTTGGGCCTGTCCCGTCCTGCTGGGCTCCTGATTGATAACTCCCCTCACTCCGGTGGTTCTCGCTTAGTGAAAGCTACTGGAAGCTGGTATGAGGCAAAGGGCGCAGTCACCTCCGGAGTCAGGAGGGGGTGAACATGACATGACCTGCACATCCGCCCAAATACTGCAGCCAAATGATGCTTTAAATGCAGCCAGTGAGCAGCAGGGGTAAGAGAAAGCCAAGTCCAAACCCTGAGAACTGGTGAATGGAACTATCCATCACCGGTCAGGGTGAAACATACAGTTGTGACCATTACACTGCGCCCTGACCACACACACCGCGATAGCTTTTGGATTTTGCTGGCCACATTGAAAGTGAAAAGCTGTCCCAAGGAACAGAATGCGAACAAGATTAAAATGATTTGGACCAATGAGACCAATGATATGAAGAGATATGATTCAACACTTTGTACATACATTTTATTCATTTTTGTGGAGGACAACCAGTGCAGTCCAGATCTGAATGGAAAATAAATTATTTTAGATTCTGGACTTTCTCTGTCAGTATCACTAAGTGCATCCTAGGATTCTTTTGAAAGTACTCAATTTAAATAAATACATATGTTTGTTAACATACTGTACATATCACTTTCAACTATTTTAAGTTAAAATTAAAATTAAAATGTTTTCAAGATCATGTTCAGTCCAAAGGTGTTCAACATTTTTGTACACGATTCACACACATTCATTATTATTATTCATATTATCAGTTAAAGGGTCACTCCACCCATTTGCATTAAGAGGTCCATTGTTAGACAACCAGTCATACTATTGAATGGTCGTGCAACATTCTTTCATTTTCCCCTGAGACGAGAGAAATCTACTATTTACCTTTTTCACTTCCTCCTACAATGACGCAAAAATCGTCATTTGACGTCTTTGTAGGAGGAAGTGTAAAAAGGGGGGATTTCTGTATAGACTACAAGCACAAATTCCCACCCTTTCAAACCCGCCCATAGGGGGTTGTGCCTAATGCGCTAACAGAGCTATCACAGATCAGTGGGTGGGACTTCACTTGCAGATACTGAAAGCAATATCAGCCATCTTGTTTATAAGCTAAGCTAACAAGCGCTGTGGATATAGGAAGTTACGACAATGACGGAAGAAACTAAACATGATATGGAATAGAGGATTTTGAAATTCTGCTGCTCGAATCCGCTGTTCGTGGCTATCTTTACGAGCCGCAATATAGTGAAGAGCAGCTGAGGCTGATGGAGGATCAGGAGGCGGCTGCCTGTCGCGGACGAGGAGCCCGGACTGGGTCGAGCTGAGGCGGGCTGCTGGTGCGTGTGCTCTCGCTGTGCGATTCGGACACAGATAGAGTCCGTCTGCTGCAGAGAATTTCAACGATCGCAATTTCTCCTGGACGAAATCTCTGAATCAGACGACCACACGGACGTTTGTGTTGTGATGTGAACCATCCTAGTTTCGCCTGACTGAACATCCAGGTATCATGCAATAATTCACCATATAGAAAGAAATACAAACGAGTAATTCACTAATGAGTTTACCAATGTAACGGGGTTCGTTGTTGTGGGAAGAAGGAGGCTGGAACCGGCGAACATTTGAACGTTTTAATAGTAAAATAAACAAATACAAAACAAAAGTATAAGCCAGCTGGCCACACACAACAGAAACAAAACATAAAATCAGGCCTGTTCCTTTTGTGCTTCCGCTCCTCCGTGAGAGATATGAGACCGCTGCACAGGTGTCATTCATTATCACTCGCGTCGTCCTCTCACGTCCCTCGCCCTCGTCCTGCTCGCCACAGCCAACTAACTAGATATTTTTTGTGAAATGAATTTCAAACTCATTTGGCAGCTAGCCTTCTTGTAGACGGAAGAGTGATTTCTCTGATGTTTGCGCTGTTCTGGATTAGTGGGAGTGGCTTGCGGAGCTGTGGCTTGCGGAGCTGCATTGTGGGAGTTGTTGTCTTACATACAAATGCGCCCCAAAGTTATTTTCTGTCTTTTCTCGGTCAAGAGGGCACCAAATTCAAAATTTATTTTACATTTCGACTACATATATAGCCCACTTTCAATAAAGATTAATGTTGAAATGGGTGGAGTGACCCTTTAAGCAAGCTAATACCTGCAACTGTTGCATTCCACAATTAAATGTGCTGCACAATGAAGAATATTCTCACTCAATACTCTCCTCATTTATTTAATTTTCCAATTATTTCAAAGCTCAAGAACAGGTTTATTCAACATGAAATAAAAAACAACTTAATGTAGGCACCGTTTGAGTTAATGTAAATTTATGATGGTAACATTGGAGACTCTAAAGTTAACTCTTTTTTAAAAAATTGACTTTTTACTGCATTATTGGATGTTTGTTATACTTGTTGCTGATAGATGAGAGCCTGTGGATATGCAGAATGTTTTACTGAGTCGATTACCTCCAGGCGCACTCTCATAGGCCGTTTGACACAAGAAAACGAAACTGCATATAAACATGCACACTCTATATATACATAATACACACAATTGAGTGCTAACGGGGCTGTTTAGGAACCCAGGCAACCAAAGCAAAATAGAGCATCTACTTTTGAGTTAATAAGGCATGCCAGCAAGCAACTTTGGCTTCAGCTGGAGGGGGAAGAAAAACCCTAGAGCGAGAGAGACAGAGAGCGGGAGAGAGATAGAGTTCACACTATGTGGGTGAATCTCATGAAACCTGTCATATTTCACCCCAAATAGCAATTTATTATTTGTTTAAGAAGAAAAAAAGAACAGTTTTTGGAGATGTTCGGTCATGACAATCTGTTCTACCCACGCTATTTTAAAAACTCACTGGATATTCTCAAGGACTAAATAGCTAAACTAAATGTTATTTCATTTCTGGGTTATATAATTAGACACTAAAACATTTAATTTATTAGTTTATCAAAACATTTTCACCAATTCTTAATAACAAAATGACATTTTATTATGGCTGTATTTGTTGTACTTAATTTTTGCTTAGTGTTACAGATAGAATGATAGATACAACGATAAAACGAATTATAGATGGATAGATAAAACAAACAAACAATGGATGGATGGATGGATGGATGGATGGATGGATGGATGGATGGATGGATAGATTCATCCAAAAAATCTATATGGTTTAATATGTTCAATTATCATTCAGTATTATACATGTTTGGTATCGTTTGAAATGTCTCAGAGTGACTGGTATAAATGTCTCATTCCCAAAAAAGTAAACCAAGAAGGTAATAAGGTGTGGAGAGTTTCGAGATATCTTGTTAACAGCTGTGGGTGTGCCCCTATGTAAATCAACTTCTGTCCTCAGTAAGTCTGGGACAGTGATTAATGCACATTCCCACTGTGTACTCATGTTTACATTTGAAAAGAGGTTTCTGCCTTGGTCTGAGTATTTAGGGAGATGCTGAAGAAGGCTTTTGGAGATGTGTAACTCAAATTAGTGTATGAAACACTCCGCATCATGTATTTTATAATGTCAGGTTCGCATCTTCTCTCTTTAATTCAGAGCATTTGATGTTTTGTATTTATTATATTTGAACTGATTATGAAATTGGCATGATACATTTACCTGACATAATAAATTGTTACATTTGATTTTATTCCGACTGACTCTGAAATTGTTTTCCCAAGTAGATTAAACGGATTTGTATGTTACCGCAAGTTTAGTAACGACTAATATTTGGCACTAATTCAAGTGTGCGTGGTTCGCAAAGACAATAAGTGAATTTCCGTTTATAACAGCAAAAATGTTGCTTGACCGATCTAAATTTGGGTGTGTCTTACCTCTGTTTTAATGTAATGTTACTTTAGATAAGTGTACGTGGGAAACCACGGCATGGCCAATCCAAAGCTATTGTAAGAGGAGTAATGTTGGTCAACTTATATCTGTAGTAGTGGCCATACCTCTGCCTGTAGTAAACGTTACTTTAATTTCAAGAGTATGCAATCACGGGGGCTATACCAAAGTATATTTGATTGTGTAAGTGTGAATGCGACCAATCTCAGGTATATAGCCATGGCGTGAGGACCTCTGAGCTACATCACTTCCTAATGTGAACTGGTAAAATATAAGTTAAATAGAACTATCAAATTAATGCTAAACTATTATATAATTGATATAATAACCAATTGGCAATCTAACCTAAATTTGAGGTAGATGGATAAAATGGAATTAAATTACTTTATAACGCGGAAACACAGTAATACGCAGAGACCTTCACCCGTTCTATTGGATGCTGCCTTTAGATATATATATATATATATAGAGAGAGAGAGAGAGAGAGAGAGAGAGAGAGAGAGAGAGAGAGAGAGAGAGAGAGAGAGAGAGAGAGAGAGAGAGAGAGAGAGAGAGAGAGAGAGAGAGAGAGAGAGAGAGAGAGAGAGAGAGAGAGAGAGAGATACCAGCATTGCTGATCATTTGCCATCTTGATCTCAAGGTATCGACCTTCCTTTCTTCTGTGTTGTCCACATTAACAGACAAGTTGGGCTTATTGGCTGTTAAGCTAATTTAATTTAAATTCATTAACCCACTTGATAAACATGCTGTTTTGGATCTTCTTCTGCAGTGTTCTTTCTAAATTTGTCTTTTAAAGTTCATCTACAGCCGTTTATGTGCACCTGAAAGAGAATCTGACATTCAACAGGCTTTATTTTTTTCCCCATTTCTGAGCCTCTTATTTGCAAACTATTGATTTGATTATGTCTAGCCTGCCATGAGAATGGACCAAACTGCTTCAGGAGCTATCAATAACTTGTAATGTGCAAAATTAGGAAAAACAACTTTTATGCGGGACGTGGCTTAGCTAAATGTATTAAAAGCATGTCATAAACTGAAAAAAACTAAGGAAGCTAGTGATCCAGCTTTTATTTATTTGTGTGTAATGCATTTAACAGAAGATACATCAGCGAATACATTGACCTGTTTAATATCAGAAGTCTTGATTATTTCTGACATTAGCACAACAGAACCCTAAAAAATGCAAAAATAGCAACGCATTCTCACCCCAAGGCGTCACTAAAATGACAATTTTGACCATGCTTCAATATTCGATGCTTTAGGCACCCTTTAGCGTCAGTTACATGACGCGATCCTAGGGCGTCATTTTACTGACGCTTTACCTAAGCGTCAGTTAGATGACGCGGGTAGGTTTAGGTCTGGGGTAGGGTTAGGATTAGATAGCGTCATCTAACTGACGTTAAAGGTAAAGCGTCAGTAAGATGACGCCCTAGGATCGCGTCATGTAACTGACGCTAAAGGGTGCCTAAAGCGTCGAATATTGAAGCATGGTCAAAATGATTCCCAAGGCGTCAGTTTCATGACGCCTAGGGATGAGAATGGGCTGAAAATAGCTATTTGGCTATTGGTTAATCAATATTAAGTGACGTTAGTCAGAAAGTGGAAAATTAACAAAGGCAAACTTGTTTTTCTTTGGAAAAAATGTGCACCAATGAATCATGGATAATAGCACTGAGAGAATATAGGCTATTAAAGAAAGTCAACATTTATGTCATTCTATAATCTATTTTCACAACAGGAATATGATAATAAAAAGTTGTCAAGTCAGCCTTACAAGTGCATCCAAGAAAAGTCAAGTGATTTGTATAAATATGACAGTGGTTATAAAATGTCATTGGCAGATTCACCACTGTAAGACCCAAGAGTGTTGGCCTGCTATTTTAATAGAGATCACCAGAATAGCCTTGTTGATGCAGAAATAAGTGGTGATGGGCCGTCAGGAGGTGAACACCCTGTGGTGCTTCAGTGACTGAAATGGCACACACTGCTGCTGTTCATTCAAAATCCTGTCAGATATCTCGAGCAGAAACACAATATGATCCGTTAGCCATGACCTCAATTATTTACATGGATTTTAACACCAGTAATTTAGATACACTCGGCTGAAATGAATTATTTAATGTCTTAAAACTCTTGATATTGCTTTATGTTAATGATAATATAATCTAGAAAAAGGAGGAGCTAACATTTAAGAGTTTTAATTTGTTTATCATATTTTTGGTCTTTGGGTCAACAATAGTTTTGACTTTATTGTTGTTTTTACAAATCAAATCATAAATAAATCACTAAATGTGTTCATATTATATGAACAAATTATTCAGGTTTAAATATATATATATATATATATATATATTTTTTTTTTCTAAAAACTCAAATTTAGTTGGTTTTACTTATTTTTTTTAATTCTTCAAAAGTGTTAACTGAGTAAAGATTTTTTGCGTGTTTGAATAGATGCTGAAACGTACAATATGAACACAACATCAATACTCAAGAATAGCTACTGATGAGATCACAATCTAATGGAAAAAAAATGGATTTAATGGAAAAAAGATGAATGAAATTTCTACTTCAACTAGGAATAAAACTGACAAAAGGGCCAAAACAGAATGAATAAGTGGAAACTTGCTATTGCAAGCCTCCCTCTCCACCAATTATCCGTTTCCAGGGTCATTTGTACTGCTCCTGTACTCCAGGATTGTTCAGTGCCACCTATTGTTGGCAGCTGAGGAGAGTTGCAATTACACGTGAAGCACTTTGGGCATATAAACAGAGAAAAGTGCGAAACAAATGCAATGATTCATTCATCTACTCATCCTATTCCCAGATCATCCAGGCCGCATGATTGCTGAAACTCTGCAGTACGAACATAAATGCCCCAGAGAACGCCAAACTGAATTGCATACAGAAATGTGTCATGGCCTTACCCAGAAATAAATAGCCATGCTTTTACATCCAGTGAATGCACGGCCTCCCAGCACTCCATCCGTCTCACTTCCTGATGCATTCTCACGTATTGTTTTAAAGGACAATCAGGGAGTAAAATGTAATCAATCTGAAATAGTCCCTGTCTGACAAGTGAGGAGCCACATTCAAACATGATGAGTTTCTTCAGAGAGCAAATGTGACACCAGACAATATTCCAATCAACTGTGTGCAGGCTGTTATAGCCACTCATCTATACCCGACGACTGGAGATGACATCGGCTTCTCACAACTTGCTATTGGATTATAGGTCATGTTCAAAAAATGTTAACCTTTAGGATGCAAGATGGGAGTTCCTGAACTGTATAAGATCGGTGCAAACTCAGGAATTCATCATGACAAATGGTCAGTGCCATTTAAACTGGTCACATCATGAAGAATAAAATCTTCCTATATGCAAATATATTGTAACTTTCAGAAACTAAAACATTCACCTCAGTCCATAGAGAGCAGTTATTGAAACGAAGCTGTAAAAACAAAGGAAATCAATATGTTTGTATTTCTGTTTGACGTGACACGGTGCAGAAATGAAACACCTCACCTTTAACACAAGACTGCCCACTGTAAAACATCAATAAAGCTTATTTGTGATGCAATAAATAAAACAAGTGTAGTATCAATATAAGTAAATCTCTGGGGGTGAAAAAATGAATTATAAAAAAAAAAGTTTGATAAAAAACTAACATTAACTAAAGATTTGATAAGCAACTGCATAATATAATTTTGTTTTACAAATTTTTGGGGAATTTTACTGTAGCAATGTTCAGGGAAGAAGGAGGTGGGAACCGGCGAACAATCAAAGAAAATTTATTTAAAATGAAACAAACAAACTAAAAAGAACCGCCAGCAGCCCCTCGCGGAAGACTGCTGGCTACCGAAAATAAAATACAAACAAAACACAACGTAAAACCAGGCCTGTTCCTCTCTCGATCATCAACGTCGTCGCTCCCCCTTTATGCTTCCGCTCCTCCGTGAGAGATGCGAGACCGGTGTGCTCACAGGTGTTGCTCATTAGCAATCGCACCACCGGCCTCGCGCCGTTCTCTCGCGTCCCTCGGCCGTCCTGTTCGCCACATTTACATTCATTAAGATTTTTACCACCTATTTTAGAATTGTACATTCACCTAGATTTCAACCACCTATTTAGTTCACTCATTCCATTGTACTGTCCAATGCATTCATTTTGCATTAAATACAAATACGTCAATGACAAAATTGCATAATCAGTGTAACAAATGAAGTGAAAATTAAACATTTATCTATATATTTATTTTCCTAAAACTCAATTTTCCAGCTTCAAATGAGGGGATTTTAAATCCCAGATTTCCAGTGTCATCTCAGACGTTTGGAATTCACCATATGTTTAATTTATTCTGAGATGGTGTTAAGGAATAAGACACTGTTGTTATGAGGCCACAAAACCCTAGTGAGAGAGCAGCGATACAATCTTACCCTTGGCTATTATTTATTGAATAGCTTTAGTATGTTATCAAACTAATATCTATCTCAGAACAAAGCCAGGGGTCAGATAAGCATACGGTACAAATGTACCGAAAGGATAAACAAAACCCTTACAAATCACTTGAGGCACACATGAAATGCTAATCTGTAGGCGCAGTGCAAAACACAAGAAAACTAATATGACCTATTATATGCATGCATTTTTATATGTATTGTAGAATGATAAATGCTCAGAGCAAATCAGAAAACGTGTCTCCTAACCTGATTTGAAGGTTAGTAAAAGGAAAATACTTTTCTCAGATCTCTTGCATGCAGGAGAATCTATAGAAGATAACCCAACATAATGACCCAACATGCATACACCAACGGTTGGATTAAAAAAATAACCCAACGTTTTTTAGTGTGTACTGAACCTTCTGCAGTTTCTTTTAAACACAAAGCACTAAAGAAGACACCTATCAAAACAAGTGTTTATTAATAATAACGCTTACTTGTCACGAGAGGCTTTACCCATAATCCACTTCTCTACATTACCTGAAGTTACCACATCACAAACAAGCAAGGCAGATGTTATCATTCCCACTGTTGACAGAGAAAACACTTAAACGGCAACAATTCTGGCTGCATCATTATTCAGAAGGGCTTTCCCATTCGTCATTTGCATAATAAATTGCACAGATGTAGCAGAGAATATGTGCAATTAAATATAACCTTAGATAAAACAGTTTTTACCCAGGATAAATGTTAAGAATAAGATGGATTTTAGTAAATGATGGACTAAAATGTAAAGAAAATCCTTTGATTCTTATCACATCATTATTGATTACATAATATTATACACAATGTGATTTCTTGATTGTATGATTTAAATGATATAAAACCATCTCATAATAATATCTCAATTGCTTCTCGGACAATGAGATTAGATAATTACAGAAATAAACTGAGCTCAAAGGCTGCCATGCAAACAAGGTTTCAACTTAAACTTTAGCAAAGCTAAATGATCTGAAATGACGTTCATTTTATTCATCTGTACTATTACTGGATGGCAGCATTTTTTGTTTTTCTTCAAACTAATATTTCGAGAAACAGAGACCAATTGTTGCCCTACTTAAATTCAACACGAAAAAATATTTACAAACTATGTAATTCAACATATTTTTTTTTTTAAATGAAACATGGTATTTAGTGAGAAAGTGAAAAATAGGGCTTAATTGAAAAGTGCCTCAATACAGCAGGAAGTTGAAGGGAAGGACTTGACAAATAAGGGCTTGGTGACATCAGCAAAAAGGAAAGTCGTTTCAGAGGTGGAGCAAGTAATTACATTTTGATAAGAGAATGTAATAATGATAATTTACGATAAGACCATGCAGTCCATGTGGGTGATTTCATGTTGACTTTAAATGAACCATAAATGAAAAACTAAACAGCAACTTTCTGAGCAATAAAATCTTCCTCAGGGAACGATCACAAAAACGAATAAATCCCCAAGAGCTACACGCTAAACACATTAAAATTCATGTCTAATTGGAGAGACTCTAAAGCAGGTCCTCTGTCGTAGTATGTGGGTGACATACTTAGGAGAGGATTGAGGAACTGCTGGAGCAGTTGGTGAACTGAAGATGTGCTCCAGGCCCTGGCTGCTGCTCCGTATGCTGTTTTAGGCTTACAGATTATTTACTCACAAAAATAACATCTTATGCAATCACACTGCCCCACATTTAAAAACAGAAAGAGATGGCAAAACAACAACAAAAAAAAAAACTGAGTTAATAGTATGAACATGAACAAGAACCTTAAAGAGAAAACCTCAGACACTACATTTGCAGTACTTGTGGGTTTTCTTACAAATCCAGTGGGTATGATGAACCATTTGTAGCTGGTGTTTTGTTGCTTCTCTTGAGTTGGAATGGATATTGTATATGTTATGTATTAATTGTCAAGTGTAGCCTATACAGCATTCTGTAACACAAAGTGAGATACAGTATAGATCATATTCCTAAGCATAAAAGGCCTTTGTAATATTTTGACCAAACTGAAACCATGCCCGGACCAAATGCAACGAGAGTCCTGCAAGAAACCTGTCTGACCACAAGGAACGCAGGAACGATCAGCATATCAAAAAGCCACATCAACGTCTTTTCTCTGTTTGCGCACTCAGAGTTAAACATAAACACATAGGCCTACCTTGTATTTCCATGACAACCTTAAAGGCCCACTAAAGTGCTTTGAAACGCGCAGAATTTTTCAATGTGGTGACGTAACTTCCACTGAAACAGGAGCACATGGCGGGACACATAGAGCAGCTCCTCCCTTTTTTTTAATAACCAATAGCATTTTGCTTATATCAAAGCTCGGCCAGAGCCATTGAGCAATTTGACAGCTTATGACAGCCAAAGTCTAATAGATTCCCCCTTTAGATTTAGTATGAAACTGTTACTAAAGCAAAACAGTGATGCCAGTGACGGCCAAGCTAATATCTAATTGGACTAAAATACCTTTCCTCATTATTTCTGCAGCTCACGGAAAGTAGCCTCGCCCATTATATAATCTCATTGGATCGTTGAAAAACCATTCTAATTCAACCGAAGTATGGATGCTTCTGCAGCGTCTCAACAGGTAGTTGTATGTGTGCACAACAGCACCATAGAAAAGTAACTTGCCTACGGCACAGCCTCATAGCCTGAAGTGAAATTGTAACTAAATAGGTCATTATGTTCTTTTGATTGTGAACATTAGCCAGGGCAAAGTTTAATCTGAATCTTTTTAAATGACACAAACTATTCTCAGAAACAGCATTCTGTACTTTAAAGTTCTTGGGATGACACCTTATTGGGAGATGTGATTGGTTCAGCAGTGTATGAAATAATAAAAAGAGATTATGGGCACTTGTAAAATAAATAAGGGATGACGTGCAGTAAACATAGTAAAGTTTGGTTCTCTAGTGTAGCCATTCAACCCTCCGTACAGGCGGACAGCATTTGGTGAATGCCCTGCTATGTGATAATAATATGGGTATTATATGGGTAATATATTGGTAATGGCTAATATTGGTAATTGGTATGGATAATATATCTGTAATTTGTTGAGTTATGAATGATGTAAGTGCATAAAATATGACTATGTCATACTACATAACCGAAGCATGGAAGTGGGTAATGCAAAATGCATCACATACTATGAGAACAAGATCATGAATCAGATATGAATGGCATATGCATCACTCTATATCATTCAGATGGTGTCTGAGGGAAACTAATGTGTAAGGATTTTTACTAGAGAAATATAGATGGAGTCAAACCCAAGGGGTCAAAGATTCGCTGGTTAACACTTCCCTGTTAGACATGCCATCTGGTAGCAAAAGCGAAGCAAAAGACTTCTGATGAGGAAATGGCAATATGAAAAGTTTGAATGGCACTTTAGCCTTTAGCAGATTGCTGCTGAAGGCTTATCACTGTCTAAATCACAAACTGACAAGAAATGTTTTCTCGCTGATCAAAGTCTAATTGAATCTTTCACAGAAACTCAGCTGAAAACTTCAGTTTCACAAGGTTGTGCAAGTAATCAGTTGCAAGACAAAAATAGCCTCGAAAATTTTAAAACATTTCAATATTTATCTTCCTATTTTTGCTTTGTACAGATTTGACAATCCATCATGCAATTATAATTATTAAATCTCACAAAAAGAGTCAACTAAACCATGATGAGCCATTGATATATAGTTTAAATATTGTAGTTTACACAAATTGCATCTTTCTCTCATTTGTGGCATCATTTCCAGCACAAACAAAACTGTGAAAATATGATTCAATTGTGTGCATATAGGGTACATAGAAAGTTATTTATTTATTAAATATGGAAGTTTAAAGCAGTGTTGCGGACATTTTTATTATTTTTTTTTTCACTTCAGTAAGTTCCTTTTGTCCTGCACCTGCCAGAAGGTGGGATGTGCACACAATTACTTTTTTTTAAAAATACATAGAAAGTTAGCCATGAAATTACCCTTTTAAAGAAGACTTGTTTTTTCAATCCACCACAGAATGAATGATCATTTGAAATGTGGTGTAAATGACATTTGTTGGTTCAGTAAAATGAGAGTTGAGAAGATGTCCACTGTCAGACATTGTTAGTGAGGGAGTTCAAAGTGTGTTTTAATGGAGTTGGACCTCAAAGTGCTCCTTGTTGAAAAAACACACCAGCTCCTGAAAGTTAATTTTTTGCTGCGTTTCTAAATGTGTTACTAAAGTTTCAAGATGTCATTACATAATGTGTCAGCATAGGTGATCTACTATCCTATTATCAGAGAATGCAATGCGTTTTTCCTGTGCACCTGGAAATCTTTCAGTTTGCTTTTTTTATTTTTATTTTTTGTCCTGAAGCAGAGCAGATCATTATTAAACCTGTTATGAGTTGTTCTTTCCCCATCTCAGCATCAGTGTAGTGAGCAGGACTTCTGGAGGAAAGTAAATTGAATTTGGTTGGCTCCCAAAACATCTTGGTGTTTATTTGGTCCAGATGCATCCTTATAAGGGCCAGGCTGCTGTCCGTATATTTTTGTTGCTTGGGGCTAATATCTATCTTGCTTGCTTGCTTTTTCTTTCTTTCTTTCTTTCTTTCTTTCTTTCTTTCTTTCTTTCTTTCTTTCTTTCTTTCTTTCTTTCTTTCTTTCATTTCCTTTTTTTGGAGATACTGTATTTTATAACTCTCACAGATACCCTTCCTGGTCTTGTTGAATCTCTGTGCACACCTCTTAACCCCACAGGATAACCTCACACTAGAAGTGTGTGGGCAAATGTTTGATATTGAATAATCTCAAAGCAATATATTTGCACATGAACACAGGGAAATTGCCAACGAAGAAGATAGAATTTATTTTTAGCCATTCCATAAATACATCACAGGGAGGGATATTGGATTGTCTTTCTTTCTCTTGTACATTGAAGTACATCATTAAAGCCATATATAGCATATTAGAATATTGCATTCTTATATTTTATTTGAGAAAAATGATAACTTAAGCTCCATCCTAACCGGGTTATTTTTCACAGATATACATTGCGCAATAGCAAAAGCTAAGCCAATATTCTTTCAATGTTATGATTAAAAACAGAAAGAGTTAACGTTTAAATTGGGCACTTTTCATGCATAGTGTACAAAATAGGACCTGAATCTTGAGTTTAACCTGCAGAAAGGATTGACTGTCATTCTCAGGAGGTCATACTAAATATTGCAAGGTTGTCTTCCCATCCGTCCATTTGTCTGTCCATCCATCCATCCATCCATCGTTCTATATATCTGTCTGTCCGTCGATGCATCATTCTATCTACCCATCCGTCCATCCATCCATCCATCGTTCTATCTATCTGTCTGTCTGTCCATCCATCTATCCAGCCATCCATCCATGCATCCATGCATCATTCTATCTATCCATCT
Source organism: Siphateles boraxobius (assembly GCF_051911475.1). Classification (NCBI taxonomy): domain Eukaryota; kingdom Metazoa; phylum Chordata; class Actinopteri; order Cypriniformes; family Leuciscidae; genus Siphateles; species Siphateles boraxobius. Next base: position 11,517,752 of record NW_027509175.1, read on the forward strand.
GTCCATTCATCTGTCCATCCGTCCATCATTCTATCTATCGATCCATGCATCGTTCTATCTACCCATCTGTCCATCCGTCCAACCAGCTATACATCCATCCATCCATCCATCCATCAATGCATCATTCTATCTATCCATATGTCCGTCCATATATCCATCCTTCATTCCATCTATCCGTCTGTCCATGCATCTGTCCGTCCATCCATCCATCCATCCATCCATTGTTCAATCTATCCATATGTCGATTCGCCTGTCCGTTTTTAAAACTGTTTTAAAACAAGTTAGCATGCAAAACTTGTGTCACATAAATTGGCTGTTTGGATGGGTCCTGGTGGGTGGAATGAATTTCCTGTCTGGGCTTCATTCTCTCGTTTGTAGCTGTCAGGCTCCCTGAGCTAGATTGTGGGATAAAGCAAACTGCTTTGAGAATGGAGGAGGACATTTATTTTCCTGTTTCATTATTTAAAGACTAACGTGTGCAGAGTATCCATGTTGTATCATTGCAAATAAAAACATCTGACAAAGGAAAACCTCATGATTCTGAACAAATACACATCTCACTCATTTTGTAAATGCGAAGACACCTAGACCAAACAAAATACCATAGCAATCTGCTAACAACCACTCAGAACACCTTAGCAGCCCCATATATTTGCAGTGGCAATGGTTTAGCGCTAACTAGGTGTACTGAAAAACTGTCTGGAGTAGCATATGACATGAGAGTCCAAGCCATCCTAAAGGGCCACATCTCTTTATATCTAATACAACCTTGTGGAAAACATTGGGGTGAAACTCTTTGTAGGTGAATTCAACAGGAATTGGGTCGGAATGCAGGAAACCATTTTAATGAACCTTAAACCTTAGACTTACTGGGAAACCACAGTCCTCATTTTGTCGGATATGACACTAATGATGTACTTCACCATCCTTTTGGCTTTGAACTTTGCTTTACATATATACTTTGAACAATTAGAGTCTTCAAAACCTGATCAAGACTCATAAAGAGACCCAATATAATGAATTCTAGCCATTTATGTACCCATGTATCTCTGTAAAACTTTTAATTGCAAGATTTATCCGGCAAGAGGGCAAGGACTGGTGTATTATCGGATAGTTTGATTATTTATTTGACAGTGAGATAAATGGCTACGTTAAGGAAAACATACCATAATGCTTCCTTCAAGTCATGACTGATTGTATTTATGAGAACACCATCACAATGATCTGATATTTTTTAGTCTAAGAAAAAGAAAGAAAGAAACACAAAAGGCCCAATGCATCTGTTTTATTCCAAAAAAATCCCTTAAACACATATCATTGTAAACGACTTGCAAACTTGTAATTATGGATATGCAAAATTATCTCTTTGCATAGAATACCTGGATGTATTAAATGCATTTATCAAAAAATGCAGTGTGCAAAACTTTATCCCACAATGGAATATGTTCAACATGACCTTCCGGTGTCGATGCTCGGCTGCGACCCGGACTCTTGCATGTGTTTACGGTTGTTGTTTGGCTGTTTTTCGTTTATCGTTTTTGATAGCGCACTAGCAAGCTACTCAATAGTGACATTTGCACACATTTTTGTCTGGATATTTATTACTTCGGAACTTTTATTGCCATGGTTTTAAACAACTATTATGCGCGGGGAGACTCAAACTCTTAATAATATACAAGAGAAGCCCTGCTTTTTCTCTCACCTTGATCAGTGGATTTAAATCCGATGGTGGACCTGCCGGAGGAGCTGAATCGGAACTCAGATCAACACTCGAGACACCGGGAGGCAGATGAGCGGGAGTTTTATAGTGTCTCAGACGGAGGTCGAATAGGCCGCCTCCCAGTTGTAGAATTCTTGGAAATTTAAGATCACTTAGAACTCCGTATTAATGCCAGGTCGTGCTTTTGAATACCGGGACTCGAGTTTAATGCCGTTTACAGAAACCCTGGGTTCACAAGGACATTCCCAGTTTGCTTGTGGAGATGGAGGGTTTCTCTTTAATCCGGGCAGATAAAGGGGAGTCTTTGGGAAAGGACAAAGGAGGCGGTGTCTGTGTGTGCGTGAGTAACGGATGGTGCACACTAGATACAGTGAAAGAAACCTAGCTGTAATCCTGACGCCGAATACCTCTTTCTAAGTTTGAAACCTTTTTATCATCCGAGGGAGTTTGGTAATGCTATTTTGTGTATAGTGTATATCCCTCCTAATGGTAACACATCCAGAGCTGCTTTAAGCATATCAGACTGTTTTCAAAAACAGCTACAGCGAACACCGGGATCTCCAGTTCTCATTTTGGTAGACTTTATTTTCTTCCAGAACTTTTTTTCCCAGTATGTCAAATCTGAACAATAATGTTCCGGATACATGTTTTGGCTATATTAACAAGGCTAAAACAAAACCCCTTTTATGACCACAATATAGTTAATTTAATACCAACATATTAGACTGTTCTAAAAAGAAACAAGCCTCTGGTCAAGATGGTAACGATATGGGATGAAGGAATTTTAGTGGCATTGAAAGGGTGTTTTCTAAGTACTGACTGGTCAGTATTTCATTTGAATGCAGCTATACGGAGACAACTACGGACTATATTCGCTTCTGTGTGGATATCATACTCCCTAAAAAGGAGATAATGGTGTTCCCTAATAATAAGCCTCACATAACAAAAGCAGTGAAAGCCTGCATCAATAGGAAAAAAAAGCAGCTTTTATGAAAAAGGAATAGGTCGAGTTAAAAGTCTACCAAAGGGAACTGAATAAATGGGAAGCTAGGAAACATATTCATCTTTGAAAAACAAAAAACTGTGGATCTCTCTGAGAACCATTTTTAACATGGTTTCAAAAAAAACAACATCTCAATGACGATTTTAAGAAAGCAAATTAGTTGAATGACTTTTTAATAGGGTTTGATAATAATGATCCTGTAAAGGAATTCGAAGAGTTTTTGCAAACTGTTGAATGTGTAGTGGAAGCTAGATTACTTCCTTACCCTCAAGAGGTTACTTCACTTTTTCGGAAAATTTGCACAAAGAAATCGACTGGGCCAGATGGTATTTCTGCTTATCTTTTGCGGGAGTTTGAGGAAGAGTTAACTCCAGCATGGTGTGCAATTTTCCTGCAATCACTAGACAATCACATGGTCCCCTTGTTATGGAAAAAGACTATTATTACACCTGTTCCTAAAAAATCTGGTGCTGTTGACAATGATTTTTGATCAATTGCTATATAATTATGAAATGCTTGGAGAAATATGTGGTGTCCAGACTGAAATGTAATGTAAATACATTATTCGATCCATATCAGTTTGCTTATAAGGAGGTGGACTGTTGATGCTGTTAACACTGTCACTCATTTGACTTTTCAACATTTAGAAAATTCTAATGCTTATGCACGACTATTTTTTGTAGATTTTAGCTCACTTTTTGATACGCTTCAGCCACGGTTACTCCTGGGTAAGATTGTAATTCATTAAGTGGCTCTTTTCTTTCTTAACCAATCATATTCAATTTGTTAAAGTAGGCAACTGTAAATAATACACTTTCTGATGTCAATGCCCCTCAATGTTGCGTATGTTCTCCCATTCTGTTCACTCTCTATATACAATAAATTATTGCTCTAGTAGAAATATAAATATAATAAGAATAACATATACTCTGATGAGACTGTAATACAATGAGAGTATCATTCCGAAATTGAGAATATTGTGTGGTGGTGTAATCTAAATCATCTTCTTGTAAATGCTGTAAAAACTAAGGAAATTATACTGGACCCTAAAAGATTAGGTGATTACAGTCCAGTAATCATTCATGATAATATAATTGAGCAGGTGGATACCTATAAGTATCTAGGGGTGGTCATTGATTGTTCATTTACTTGGAAAGCCCACATTGAATATCTCTGTTAAAAATTCCAGCAACTATAGTACAACCCCAAATCAGAAAAAGTTGGGACATTTTGTAAAATGCAATAAAATCAAGAATCTGTGTTTTTTTTTTTTCATTCTATTTAACCTTTAATTAGCTGACAAAAGTACAAAGAAACGTTTTCCAATGTTTTCACTGACCAACATAATTGTATTTTGTAAATATAAACAAATTTTGATTTTGATGGCTGCAACACACCCCAAAAAAGTTGGGACAGAGACCAAATCAAAGTGAAAAGATTATCCAAATTAGATTATCCAACTATTTTGAAACAGTCCACAATGAGCAGGTGAATTGGTAATAGTTGAGGGTATCATGTTTGGGTGTAAAAGTGCTTCTCAGTCTTTTTAAGCAAAGATGGGTCATGGTGGCTCATCACTTTGCGCCAAATATCTTGAGAGAATTGTCAAACAATAATAAAAAAAAACATTTCTCAATGCAAGATTGCAAAGCATTTATGCCTTTCATCATCTTCCATACATAATATTGTCACAAGATTCAGGGAGTCCAGAGAAATCTCAGTCTGTGTTGGGTAAGGCAGTGGACCTCTGTTGAATGTGCGTGACCTTTGAGCCCTCAGATGGCATTGCACAAGATACCATCATGTTAAATACAGCCACATGTGCTCAGGAGTAATTTGGAAAACCGTTTTCACTGAACACAGTCTGACTCTGCAATCAGAAATGCCACTTGAATCTCTGTTACGCAAGGAGAAAGCTTTACATGAGTTCTATGTGGAGATGCCGGCGAGTTCTCTGGGCCTGAGCTCATCTCAGATGGTCTAGAAGACAGTGGAAATGTGTGCTGTGGTCAGATGAGTCCATGTTTCAGCTTGTTTTTGGGAGAAAATGGACACCGAGTTCTCAGTCCCAAAGACGAAAGGGACCAACCAGATTTTGACCAGCGACAGGTGCAAAAGCAAACATCTGTCCTGGTATTGAGGTGCATCATTGCAAACGGTATAGGTAACTTGCATTATTGTGAAGGTACCATTGACATGGAGGCATATATTTGGATTGTACAGAGACATAAACTGCCATCAAGATGACATCTTTCCTGGGAAGCAAGACAATGCCAGGCCTTATTCTGTACGTGCTAAAACTGAGTGGTTTCTAGACACTTTGCACCATAGAAGGGATGTGCCTGCCTGTTTACTGCAGTCCAGAAATGTCTCTTATGGAAAATGTATGAGTCATCATGAAAAGAAGAATCAGGCAATGATGACCACAGACTGTTGAGCGGCTGTCTTGTATCAGACAAGATCGGGCAAATATTCCACTAGCAAAACTCCAACAATTAGTATCCTCAACTCCCAAATGATTAAAAAGTGTAATTAAAAGGAAAGGTGATGTGACACAGTGGTAAACATGTCTCTGTCCCAACTTTTTTGGGGTGTGTTGCAGCCATCAAAATCAAAATTTGTTCATATTTACACAATACAATTATGTTGGTCAATGAAAACATTGGAAAACTTTTATTTGTACTTTTTTCAGTTAAAAAAAAGGTTAAAAAGAATGAACAAATAACATATTCTTGATGTTATTGCATTTTACAAAATGTCCCAACTTTTTCTGATTTGGGGTTGTATTTTTTAAGAAGACAGGTAGTTTGGTGTAAATCAGAGGATTATGCAATTATTTTTTTAGGAATGCAAGCTTGATGTGGCAATCTTTCGGTCCAATCAAAATCACAGCTTGCACGTTTTGTTAAAAGTGCAATGAGAGTCATGGGTGTAAGATTACACATCACTTCAATTAATTCGTCGTTGGTTTTGAAGCTTTGGGTGCTCAAGCCCCTGCCCTTTTTCAAAATAAACCGATAGTGCCACTATCAAACAAATATCAATGATAACGTTGTGGTATTGTGGTTTGATTATAATATGTCAATGTGTACAAAACTAAAGTAGCCTAAATTCACGTTTATTTTCACGTGTCTGTTAGTCTGAGGTGCAGTTGCCATAACTCGTTGCTATGGGTTGCGTCACTTGCGCGTGTCTTGCTTCGGACTTGACTGAAGGGGTCAGTCTCCAGTTTTCAAGGGTCTAAAACTCCGGAGTAGTGTGTGTGGACGGCAGGCGTGGTGTGTGTCAAAAGTTATTCATTTAAAAACGAAAATGCACTGGTGTAGACGTAGGTATTCCACAGTCTGCTCGGGAACCGATGCTCTCGAGCCAAATATACCTCTTTTAGTTAGTAGCTACAGACTCAACGGCATGAAAAAATAAACCCAACCATTTTTTTACTTTTTTTTTTTCAATATTCAAAGGTAGTATATCGATTCAATAAAATATTCACATATTACATATTTTAAAATATTACATTATTCATTGATGCCTGTTTGTCATGTATAATACAACGACCAATCGTCATCTGGCACAAGAAGTTCAAATTTCGTTGGACAATGTGGAGCGGTAGGCTAATTTTCCAGTCATTTATAAATTTAAAAATTACAGACGAATTTACATTTATGAAGCGATCTGAATCTGCGTCGTTGAAACCATAGATGTTAATTGACTACAAAGCACTGCACAAAACCAGCACCAAAAGTCGGAGAAATGGTAAGTAGTATTCAAGTCACTTGTATTTAGCCTATATTGATAGACCTTTTCTCATTTGAAAACTATCATAGTTGGTTAAATGAAGCCCAGTTTTTTTTTTCTTTAAAAAAAAAAGAAGAAAGAAAGAAGGAAAAAATTACTGACCCCCAAACTTTTGAAAAGTATTGGATATTGGTACAAAATATTTATATTTTAAAGCTGCAAGTCTTTTTGTCTTTCATGCGGAGACTCTCCTCATGTGTTTGCAATTTGAAATGATGCATTTAAAATGTAATGACTAAACGTATCTTTACAAAAGTTCAAAATGTTGCTGCAGATGCAATATACTGTACTGTAGACAACGTTGAAAAAATACATTTTCGTCAGGTTAGATACTGATAATTATTCACTCAAACCCCTTTATCTAAACCTCTCTACATAACCGCCGGACTCACGCGTCCTCCATGTCGGTCTTTTTTTTAACACTTTTCACTCGTGTTTGTAGTTCTAACCGAATCCTCGTCCAAAGCGCGATGGGTTGTGGGCAATATTAGCCGTTAGAGTGAGCATCAACAGAAGCTGTATCTCAATGTCAAGGAAGGATCCTCGGAAGACGGAATTTCGAGGATGCTACGTCATGGACATCCGTCGAATGACTGTTCCAATGTCGAGGATCCTCAGAATTTTAACCAAGGACTGAGTCCTTCTTTCGGAAAATATCCCATATACAGGAAAGGATTCCATATGTCTAGCCTTCGCGCTCTCAAATCACCCACAATCCTATGCTCGCAGCTTTGCTATCTTGTTCAAAAAATAAAAAATGTTGGACGTTAGCGGAGTCGGAGCGATAACAGGGCAATATGCTTTCAAATGTAAGTATATTTATGTTACCATACATTTGTTATAACCGTAGTACATATAGGTAAAGTTTAACGTTTAAATGCCAGTACAAATTACTACCGTATTGATATTACAAATTATACAAATATATACAAATTACGTTATTGATGGCTAACTGAACCGGACCTGTCATTTAAGAATTGTTGGCTTGGTTGCCGTCTCCGGCATTTCTTTTATAAATAACTAGTTAAGTTGTACAAAGTAATTTAACGTTAATATTATACCATTCACAGCGTTATTCATAGCTTTCTCGTCTTTTTTAACAGGGACCCAGGAACAACCGGAGGTGTTCATACGTCTCCGTGTAGAAAACAAGCAGCTTTTTACCGGGAGGAGAGACAGCGCGGCGAATGAATATCGGTGAGAGGCAAATTATTTAATGTTCAGAAGTGATAGCTGTGTAATCTTTGTTTTATTTCTCCCCCCGTCATTCACATAGGCTTACTTTGGAGAAGATGGGGCTCGAAGGGAGGGTTTCCCTTTCCCTTGAGGGTTTCCCCCCGCCGAAAGCAGACCTTTTCACTGACGTAATGACGCAATGACCTGCACTTGCTAATCTGTTCCATTTACGTTTTCTCCGAATGCTAAACAGGAGCCTCGCCTAGCCTATGAAGAAAATGACTTGGAAGGACCAGTCCTGCAAAGGAAGTATCCTTGACATTGATAAACAGCTAGAGACAATTTATATAGAGACATGCCACTTCTTCAATCCTCAATACAACTATATAGGGAAAACCCGTAACGCCAAAATGGCGGTTGTATGCACATGTCCCGCCCCTCCCGCTGGAAAGCCAATAGTCTGCTTTTAACAGTCAAGCCGGGAAACATTTAAGCCTATCGTCTGGTTCCACTGACGCATGCGCACAGTTGAGGTTTGCGAAAGCAGAAAATACGTTACTGTTTGAAAAGACGGCAGATTTGATATGCAGTGTATGTGTGTGTTGTGTAAATATCAGACATCCCAGGTCTCCCACATATTGATAGCGGCTCCCTGATGCCCGGAAATTAGTTCAAATCTCCCGGAATCTAAAGCGAGCCAGCAAGAGCTCGCACATACTGTGCTTCAAAAAAAGCTCGTGGACGGCAGAGAGGGAGAGAAGTATTAATGTGTAGTAAATGTATAACCTGTGGGGGAAAAGACGTTTTAAACCTTATTTTGGAGCAAAGTCATCAAACTTTTTCAGCGATTTTTATCATATTTTACTGCCGTTTCTATACATGCAATTTTTATGTCCCGTTGACCAGTGAAAGTGCAGATCTGACTCTCTGCCCATTCATTAGGTAGGAGCCTGGTCTTAAATAGCTGCCCGGAGGCGTTGCCAAGATGGCAGCTGAGTGGCATGACTTGCCTAAAAGGACTTTGGCATCAATCTGCACTTCTGATTCTGACCGGAAATAGTAGACCATATCTTTGGAACACTTATTTCAACATACTTCGATTTGTGACGTACTAATTCTATTTTCGAAAACTATTTAGGACTGATAGTATACGAATTGGGACGCACCCTATGATTGTAACGTGCGTGAGGGGGGATCTGTGGTGTGCACGAACTGTGATTGACAGTCAGATCTCACACAGCCCTGCACTGATTGGCCCAGAAGAACCGGGAGCGGTGTATTTTTGCAAAACAAATAGAAGTGTGGTTTTTTTTCTAAAACAGGCTGATTTATGTTGTTCTGTCGGAGCATAGTGTCGGTTTCAGTGAATACGATTAAACAAATCTTGACGACTGCAGCTTTAAATAAATGCTGTTCTTTTTGTAACTTTTTAAACTCAGAATCATGGAAAAAAAAAGTATCAAAGGTTATATGCATATTAAAATAGGAAACAATTATTTCAAATTGTAGTAATGTTATAATATTGCTGCTTCTGTATTTTTCATCAAATAAATGCAGCCTTGATGAGCATAAGAGACTTCTTTCAAGAACATTAACATAGTAATGTCTCCAAACTTTTACAAACCCCTGCCCTTGAGGAACTCTCTGCACATCCCTGTCCAGTTGAACTATTGAACGAAATAATTTCAGCCATCTTTTTGCACATTATTTTTAAAACAGAAAAAATAACAGTTTTCTGTTTCCAAGATGATAACTAGAACCAATTGAATTAGGCATGCAACATGATGAAGTCATGTGACAACAATAAAGCACACTGCCGTTTTGAAAGATTTATCATTGCATAATGTGCTCTGTTTCACACTCTATTTTTAAACTTGGTTTGCATTTCCTGAAGGAAAAAAAAGCAGTGCTTGCAAGATAAGCACAATAATTTTAGATAAGTTAAGGTTTTTAGCTCGATTCTGTTTAAATGAAATGCAGCATCAGAGTTGCTTTGCCATATTTTCAGTTGCCTGCACACAAGAATCATCACAGTGCAATCTCAATAAGGCCATAAATGGTTAAATATTTAAAGAAAATGCCAATCACAATGCAGCATGAAAATATTAAAGAGTCTTGATTTTGTGTTTAGGCTCTACTGGAATATTTGTTCATGCTTGCATGTTCAAAAAACACATTGTTCACATCGTTGCAGCACCTCTCTTCCCACTCAGTAAAGCTCTGTTTAATTTCTGTTTCTATGAAGCCCCACCTTACAAAAACTGCACTGTGCTCTGATTGGTCAGCTGGACCAGTGTGTTGTGATTGGTCAACAGCTTTGAGTTTGGGAAATGTCAAACCCCTTTACCTTCAACACACTACTATAGCTCAACCAGGAACTCACCCCCTTTTTTGGTGGGAATTATATAAATGTGGAATAATGTGACATGTTCATTCTTGGAAGACAACTCCAGACTACAATGGAGGCGTTTCAGGAGTTCAGAAACAGTGACACTGATATATAGCATAACTCCTGCTTTGTGTTTGCAACTTTGCTGACCTTTCTCATGCTCAAACAGCAACATTACAGACTAAAGAAAGATGAACATGTAAAAAGCATAATAGGTCCTCTTTAATATTAGACCACTTTAGTTGGCTTCATTTTAAATGTTAAATTTTAAATAGAAAATTAGCAATCGTTCATCTTAAATTTCATAAAAAGTACACAAATAGATCAAAAAGTGCCTCAAATTGTCTGAAAATTCAGAATGACATCTGTACATTAAGCGGTTCAGGCTGAATGGATTGCTTTTATAATGAATTGCTAACTTAAAAGCTGGTATTTCATTCAGAACATAGCCAATAACTCAACAAGTGTTTGTGTGTTTATCAGTGAGACTACATACGTGTGTATATATGGTCTTGCATATAGCTGAGTGCAGCTGAGCAACAGTTAGCTGCAGTATTGTCAGCATGCCAACATTACACTGCATAATTTATTTGCCCTGCAGATGGCCATATCCATAGCAACTGATGCTTGTACTGCTATTTACAGGTGGCAGCTGGATGCAACGCTGATGAGATTTGGGGTTAGACGTTCTCACCAGAAGCTATTACCGACTGAGGAACACAGGAGTGCTGATCCACATGAAAAGGCATGTTTCTTTGCTTCTCTACACCTAAATTCAGTCCACAGTGAGCGATGCACAAAGCCGTCATGTTCGTGCGGGCTGTGTCCGAAAAGAAGGCAGCTGCCTCACTGCCCAGATGGCCATCATTTTAAAGACAATGTTTCTCAAGGAAAGAAGCTGATAGCTACCCATATTGTCATTTCTAAAACAAATGCAATGATTTTTTTTTAAATATAACCAAGTGAATATTTAATGACTACAATGCTTATTTTCCAAAACTGAATCGTAAGATGAAAACATAAAACTGCATAATTTAAGCACTTCATCATGTGCCATTTTTTACAATGCTTACAGTAAAGCTAGCGCTCACAGTGATAGTCATTGTTGAAGACTCAAACCTAAAGGTGCATGTGATAAACAGACCTGGAATAACCCTGGGACAGAATTGTTGGATATCTGATTCAGCAGAGGATACAACATTCAATGAGACTGAGGTATTTTTATGGTCATAATGGATTCGGACTTGATGCTTTCACACCTCCATACTGTCTGTGAAAGAATCATTTTCCAGGTATAAGATGGTTCAATGGTTCAAGGTTATATATAAAAGCCTATGTGCTGCCAATAGGTTTCTTTTTCTTGACCACTCGGTGAGTTTCACGTCTTTGTAAACTAAAGTTTAATGCGTTGTATGAATGACATTGTTCCAGTGCCACTATGAAACCATTGTGGAGGTGGGGGGGTGCTAACACAGAAACCGAAAATTCTCGGGACAGCAGCATTTGTCCAAATTTCAATCTTAACCGTTCTATTTCATCAGGAACTATCTTAAAACAGGGCTTTAAGTGTAAAATACCGAACTTGTCCTTTAAGCCTTTCTGTGCATAGGAGATTTCCACATGAGGTCACATGATGTTATATCCTGCTTTTAAAGATGTCTATGCCGTATACAGTATATAATATGCAGACAGAATTAAGGTAGTATTACTATTCACATGCTGTGCAGCACTAAAGTAGTACTGCATTTGTGTTTATTGAATTAATAAACACATATAGATGGCAGCTAGTGCGAATGCAGCTCTTAATAGCACAAGTTGTCAAGTTAACATCATCCCTGCAGGTATGGAGGCTGAAAAGCAGTTACACGCTGTCTTACGGTGACAGTCAACAGTGACAAGCTCGCTTGGAAATCGAGATTAAACTCTGTTGGGCCTTATATCCAAGAAAAGTCTCATTCCCTTAATGGACATATTTTTATTTTAACACATCTAATGCGATGAAATGGCATTAAGTCAGCGGAATCCTCTTACAGTGTTACTCTTGATTCATCACACCACTGTGACTCTGAATTGGATTAATGTATGTGGTTGTTTTTTTGTTTTTTTTATCACAATTGCATATATCCCAATTCAATTACAAAGGAACACTATTCAAGTGATTACATTTAAATGGTGACACCAGTCAGTCTTTAGCTTCATAATATGTTAGTGTGCACAATGTTTGACACGTTTCCCAAACAGACTGCAGTTTTGTCACAGTAATGGACGTTGGTTTGTTCAGTTCATGTTTGTCTGCTGCATTCAGTTATTATGTATACACTTTGTCACGCGATTCTACAGCGGACTATACGTGACAAGTTCGTATTGGGATTACAACGTTTTTAAAGAGGGAGACTTTGCATCTATCTCTATATCTAAATGTCCTAAACTTTATTTTTTAAAAGTTGTAAATGTAATAAAGATTATTGCGTTTTGCAAGAACACTAATTCGGTGTTTCTAATTCAAAACGTCATGTTTAAGTCAATGCGCTACTTACGTTTCTAATTATTTGTGACATTTACTATAGCAATTGTTAAGTGAAAATTGTTTCAAAGTCCTATACCAAATCTTTTTTTCAGTGTATAATGTAATGGTCACTGTTTGAATCTAATGACTTCAGTAATATTGTCCCGTTCAGCTTGAGCTCTTAGGTGCAATGTTGAGAGTGAAAGGGTATAAGCTTAAAGATTATGAAATAAATTGAGGTGGAATATACTCTAGAGAGGTTGTCTTGTCACATTCCTGTCAGTTTGTTTGAGGAAAAAGGTTTTGCTGAACTCTCAAATAAATGTAGGATTTAAACGATTTATTTCAGTATGAGGCTATTGAACAGCACTGACAACAAGACACCTTGCCTTATTGAGTCACTATTGAGCACAGAGAGCAAAATGTCAAGTGAACTCCAGCTAAGACATGCCTAAAAAACATGTTTTGAAAATGCAACATGAAAGATTATATAACACTGAAGATCTTATGTAGACATGGGCTGCGTTTCCCGATAACATTGTCTCTTAGCGCGCTACGAAGACTCTATAGGTATAACTCAACTAAAGGTATACCATTTCTAGATGTTCCCCGAACCATACCTTAGGAAGCTGCTTAAGATTAACCTTCTTACATGCGACATTAGGTGCTGTTTGTGGCGATGGTGCTGAATCGGTTGATATCGATGGCTCGAGAATCTATTATTCACTCGTGCAGGGGCTGCTTCTCTGCGTTATGTGAGAAAGCAGTGTTCTTTATAAAAGAAGCACTTTAGAAATAGTTGAAATTGCATTTATTAGGACTCATGGTATATTATAAAAAGTAATCCAAACTATAATATGTTAGCCTACATATTTTAAAATTGTATCATATATTGCTGCCACAATAACCATTTCAATGTTTTACGTGCTTTCTTCTCTTTCCCATCTTCTCTTTTGTGTTCGCTGAGGTGGAGCTACAATGAAATAGTGTTCTTGTAAATACTTTTCAGCACTTTAGTAATAGAAGTGTACATCTTGCGTACGGTGCTCGGCAGTGATCAAAAAGGACTTAAACAGTGCATTTTGATTTTGTTCTTGTAAACTCAGAAATGTGGATTCAGACTGCAATTAAAGGGACAATGTGTAGGAATTTCTCCCATCTAGTGGTGAAATTGTATTTTGCATTCAAACGAATAGTGCTCTACAGCGCCTTGCTTTCTCAAATGCGTGTTGAAACTACGGTAGCTGTTATGTACCAAACAGGTTGTCTTCTAATAGCACTTCGTCGAGTTTTCGTTCGGTTGAACAGGTTTGTTATTTCAAACAAACTGCAACTTGACACAATGAAAAAACGGATGTTTGATAGAATTGAAAGTTTACAAAGGCAGAGAAGCGACCAAAAAAAAGCTTGTAATTTAGACTGTAACATTGACTTAACGTTACCTGTTGAGAAGAAAGCAGGCAAGTTCAGCGTCTCTTTTGAAAGCTTTCTCCTGCATCAACTCTTTCCACCTGGCAAAAGCTATCCCGACATTAAACCTTGTTTTTTGCAATCTCCGGTCTGTGGCTCCACATAAGTATGGTCCATTATAAATAACCGTGACAAGGCAGTAACAAGCGTCTCTCAAATCTTCTTGTCCGTCTCTGCTGCTTTCAGTTACGTGACGCTGACTCTGAACGAAAACGCGTTGTGGAAACGCGTTTGCCAAGTACTTTTTGTCCCTCTCTGCTATTATAGTTTTACAAGATGGAGGAATGAAATGGAAGCCCCCGTGGACCCCGTCACATGTATATAAAGATAATAAATTCTTTGTTTATGAGGATAAGTCAGATCATTGGCAGAGATATTTGTACACCATTTAGGACATATTTATGAATAAAAATATTGATTTTAGATAATAAAATACTTAAACTACACATTGTCCCTTAAAATTGTGTCAAAAAACAGTAGGTAATTTGGCCAGGGATTTTTAAGCGGGTTGGGTGAGAAAAACATTCTCACAAAAAAACATCCACTGACATTGTGGATTCTGATAGCAAAAAAAGCACCCACTTACCCCTGTAGATGTTGAAAATACCGTATGAGCCCATGAGAAACATTCGAATAGCGTTCGAATAGGACCAGTATGCTTCCACTGGCCATTGAAAGCACTCCGCGGACGCCTTCGTCTTTTAGAACAACTATTCGCTGGATCGCTGCTATAGATTGAGCAAACTCCCCACCACAATCATTGCCTTTAAATAGGCTGTTAAGCATTTCACCACCCCCCACCCCCCATAAACAAAAACGTCCTGTTCTGTCCTTATTCGCCTACTCACCCGCTTTCTAAACTATGGAAGAATCAGGTTAACCTTCACTGGCTTGTGTCTCCCACACATGCTGCAAGATTTCCAGGGTTGCACATCAAGAGCTCAGGGCATTTGTTCAGTTTTTACAAGTTGAGGGACTTACAGCTCTCCTGTACAGCCTTTCAAACAATTTCTTACATCATGCACAAAAACAACAACAGGCAATGTTGCTTTTCACCCTTTTTCTTGTAATTACAGCTCAAGAAAAGCCATTATAAGACATTCTGAGCACCAAAGAATTTGAAAAATGGGGCTTACTTGAGAAAACTATCAGAATTTTGAGAGCAAACCTCTTGAAAACATTTTGTTTTTCCAACCGATTAATGGGTCCTAAACGAAAAGATAGGTTTGGGTGAAGCACTCTGCCCTAATGTCAGACATATCCATTAAATGATTATCATGGATAATCATTGCTCTGTTTAAATGTATCCCACACAGGGCCTATATGGCCCAGGGTTCAACAAACAGTGATGGGGAATGATTTCCATTAAAACATGACTATGTCCCTCCAGTGCTGTTACTGTCATGGTTAATCATATCTACAGCTCTGCCAAATGCCCGTGGCACTGTGCCTTTTACCTGCAGGCCTGGAACATTTTCACCACCCACCTTGCCAACCTTGACACTGAATTGTGATTGTATCATCATGTTTCTTCCAGCCGTATTTTACCTTCAGAAGGGCTGCATTCTGCACTTGTGCAGGTCCCGGTGACATTCCACACCGAGAAAAAAAAAAGTAGAAAAGAAAAAGTAGAAATTGTTGAAATATCTTAGCAAAAATGAAGCACTTATTTTCAGGACCAATAAGATGTTTGGCCTTGCGACATTATTTTCATTGCAATTGTGCACATTCTCATTATTGTCATGCTTCGAGACATTTTCTTTATGTCCTTATTATCATTATTCTCAATGGTGATTCTCATTAGATTTCCATTACTGTAATATAATTTGACTTCTTTATTATTTAAATTAGCTAAAAGTAGTTAAAGACAAAAAACACCATGATGTGTAAGTACTACACTTTGCGTAATATAGTTATGAAGATTATGTTGCAGTACAGTAATGAGAATTGGGGTATAATGAGCTTAATTTTCATGAAAATAATGTCCAAAAATCTCAATGGCCATGTAAGGGCTCAATTTTATTTAAAGAAAAATATCATTATTTTTGGCTTTTAATTTTCAGATGAAATATGACTCACTGTGCTGTAGACATGGTTTTGACTGTCTTAAATGAAGTTTCTAAAGGTGGATTTGTGCAACGATGATATGAGGAACGACCAAAGAACCTTTCAGTTAACAGTTCTAAAAAGAACATTTAGATAATCTAAAGAGCATTTTTTCCAGTTTAAAGAACCTTTTGTGCAATAGGATGTTAAAGTTTCTTTATAGAACCTGTTGATGCCAAAAAATAAACTTTATTTTGTAAAAGCTTTTCATGAGATTTGTGTATCTTTTTTTCCACTTGAGTCCATTTAATTATTTAGCGAGAAACATGTTTTCCAGTAAACATTAACAACTTAAGAAAGACAACACTGCACATGATAGTACTGCATATGTTCACTGATTGTATCTTGATTACATGTGTATTTTGATTTATAGCACTGACAGATTTTTTCACTTGTTACTATACTACTAATTATTATTATTAATAGGCTACTAGTTTATTGTTGTAGCCGAATGTGAATTTTGTTATTGAGTCGAAAAGTAAAAGAATGTAAAAACATTGTTCTCCGTATAGATTCACAGTCACTTATTAAAAAGATCGGAACAAAAAGACTTGTATCAATATCAGTCATAAAAAGGAATATCAGCCATTTTTAATTTCCCCTGACATCAAAAATGTGTCCGTTCCTACAGGGTTCTTCATTCATCTTCAAGGGGGGATCCCATTTGAACTCCATGATGATCTCCCAAACAAAATGAGTAGAATAGATGAAATAACAGTTGGCTGACTCGTTTTGACACCCGTCATCCGTTAGTCATCCGTAATGCGTGCAGGACTGGAAGATTCATCAGCGAGAAGTAAAGTGACACACACGAGAGCGAGTGGAACGCAGGGAAGGAGTGCAGGTTTCAGAGGCCAAGACCTTTAAGATCGGGGATGATCCGATGAGGTGGCCCGCTCTTCTCAGTTTGACATGACACAGCTCTGCTAATTGGTCCAGCAGGGAGAACAAAGCCATGAGAGAGAGAGAGAGAGAGAGAGAGAGAGAGAGAGAGAGAGAGAGAGAGAGAGAGAGATACTATTGAAATCAACGCTGCTGTCACAACTACATAATGATATGTGCGCATCCATAAAACCGGGAATGCATTCACAAGCCAAATACGCCAATCGGGCAAAGAAGTTTCAAGCTTTGTAAAGAACCTGACACAAAAGCATCCATAATGTATCAGGGCGAGTGACAATGAAGGCAAATTATAACGTGTTTAGCGCGAACCATGCTATTATGAAAGCCTTTGTTATGTTCTAAAAAACAGATTTCGCAGTAGAAAGAAACGGATCAAAGGACAAAAGAGAGAAAGCTAGCCAAGCGTGATTTTTTCACGTTATGATCTCAGCCTCATGAAGAATAGGCTGAAGATGAGGACATGTGACTTATCAGCTTTTTGGTGACTCTGTAGTGGTTCATGCTCCGATGGTCAGCGCTCATTCAGAAACAGGGCCCGTATGCCGTGACCCCTTCGCTCATATCTCTGAGCTTCCACAGTCTCAGTTTTCTCGATAGAGGCAGAACAGATATATCGGAGACAAATGTCGAATAACTTTTTCTCCGGATTGATATTAAGCGAATGCAGCAGGAGCAGAAGACGGCGCACACACACGGAGGTTGGGTGCGTGATGGTGAAGATGTAAGATATGACAGACAGAAGGCAGACTGGCCAGCAGTGAGTGGGTTGTTAGGCTCAAATGCGTGAAGCTGTGCGGCCGGAGCCGTAAATTAAACCCGTGGGAGAACCCGGCGAGGAGAGGAGAGGAGAGGAGAGGAGAGGAGAGGAGTCCACCGCAGACATGCCGAGCGCAGATGGAGGAGGTGAAAAGCCTTCATGTTGCGTGCTAAATTCAGCTCCATCTCTTTACGCTTATACCCATCATCTCCTAGCCTATAGTCTCTACTTGCTATACATTACTAGTTATCTGTATATATATATATATATATATATATATATATATATATATATATATATATATATATATATATATATATATATATATTGTTTAATGTTTTTAAAATACGTTATGAGCTCAAAGGCTGCATTTATTTGATCAGAAATATAGTAAAATCTGTAACAATTCTGAAATATTACAACCATTTGAAATAATACTTTCTATTTGAATATATTATTTTTTAATTTTTTTATGTGATTCTAAGGTGAATTCTCTGCATCATTACTCCAGTATTTAGTGTCACATGATCCTTCAGAAAACATTCTATGCTGATATAATGTCCAATAAACATTTCTTATTACTATCAATGCTAATATAATATTTTTTTGTGGAAACCGTGATACACTACCATTCAAAAAGTTTTTTTTTTTTATGAAATTAATAATTTGATTCAAAAAGGATGCATTAAATTGATGATCAAAAGTGACAGATAATATATTTATATTGTTACAAAAGGTTTCTAATTCAAATAAATGCTGTTCTTTTTAACTTTCTATCGAGTCTTTCTATCTTTCTAGCCGAAGAATCCATAAAAAAAAGTTTCTTGGTTTCAATAATAAAAAATAAAAAAAAAATTTTAAGCAGCAGATTATCATATTTGAATGATTTCTGAAGGATCATGTGACACCGAAGACTGGAGTTTTGATCAAATTCAGCTTTGATCACACGAATAATATAGTCCAGTCATTTTAAGCCAAAATGGGGGTCAACCTAGAACAAATTGCAACAGAAGCAAACTCAACTGATTTTGTATCCTCAATATGTCCTGAGTAATGGAAAAAAAGCCCAGAAGAATCCCATTATGAAAAAGTTTCGAAAAAGACACAAATATAGTCTATTCATTCTTTTCTCACGTAAATAGGGTAACAATTTTAACATTTAGATATAATCATGAAAATTATTGAGTTGATTACTTACATCAAGACAAACAAAAAATGTATTACAAGTTTTTTGAAATAGTTTGTTAACATGGACAAACGATGCATAATCTAATTGCATATATGCTAATTTGCATAAATACCCAAACAGACCTAAACATTGGGTATAGCCGGGTGAAAATGTCTTGTTGAATCTTGTTGACATATAACAGTAAAATACTTAATGTTAAGGTCTGAATGGAACCCATTAAGGCTACCCATGAACATTAATACACAGAGGCAGGAAGAAGCACTTTAGAAACCAGCCTTTATTAACTATTATGGCAGAGATGGGGTTTGGGACTGGGTCCGTGGGACTGTTTTTGGAGGATGAGTCTGAGGGAAGAACAGGAGGCAAGGGTAAGGAGAATGCAGAAGACAAAAGGTAGTTACAATAAAAAGTGGCTGGATCAAAAAATCTAATTATGTACACAATGCACTCAATGCCCAAACCCCATCTCTGCAATAATAATCAACAAAGGCTGGTTTCTAAAGTACTTCTTCCTCCCTCTATGTATTACTGTTCATGGGTATAGCCTATGGGTTCCATTCGGACCTTAACATTAAGTATTTTACTGATACATGTCAACAAGATTCAACAAGACATTTCACCTGGTTATAACCAATGTTTAGGTCTGTTTGGGTATTTATGCAAATTAGCCCACACATAATTAGATTATGCACTGGTTGTCCATGTTAACGAACAATTTCAAAAAACGTGTCATACATTTTTTATTTGTCTTGATGTAAGTAATCAACTCAGTAATTTTTTTTTATGATTATATCTAAAGGTTAAAAGTTTAACCCTATTCACGTGAGAAAAAGAATGAATAGGCGTATGAAAAGGCTATATTTGGGTCTTTTTCAAAACTTTCCCATAATGGGATTCTTCAGGGCTTTTTTTTTGTCCTTACTCAGGACATATTGAGGATACAAAATCAGGTGAGTTTGCCTCGGTTGCAATTTGTTCAACCTTTTTTCATAAAATGACTGGACTATAAATGACATTTAAAATTATAATAATGTTTCATGGTATTACTGTTTTTACTGTATGTTGATCGTATATGATAAATGTAGCGTTGGTGAGCATAATACATTTATTATAAAAAAAAAAATATATATATATATATATATATATATACAGATATATATATATATATATATATATATATATATATATATATATATATATATATATATATATATATATATATATATATATATATATATATATATAAATATGAACCCCACATATTTGAACAGTACACAGTATATGAATTAATATTGATTTTAAAAATTATTTTGTTATAATGTATTTTGCCCAAATGAATGCAGCCCAGCAGAGCATAAGAGCCTTCTTTCAAAAAAAAAAAAAAAATTGAATTATTCCAAACCCTCGACCGGTAATGTATTCCCCTATTCAGGTCTTTCTTTTCTCGCTGTATCGTCAGCTGACATTTCCCTAGACCGAAATCCAATTGCAAGGGCCTCTATCACTTTCAAACTGATTTTCATTTAGGTACAGCGTTGGCTGTAAACCCCCATGGACGGATCACTTCTTGACAGAGTGGCATGGGACTTTGGGTCAAAAGCCCCCAGCATCTGCGGGCTGGTACTCATCAATCAGCACAACATCAAAGCAGCTCCATCATGGATCTTGGATTACCTCCACAGGCTGAGGAATGACACTCAGCACAAGTCTCTGTCAGCACACCGTAGGGGATCTAAAGCGTCCCCCATGCTGGCGTGTGGGTCTTTAGATTGTCTTCGGTTCCTGAATTTTTGAACGCCTAAAGTGTTGGACTATTCTTTTTGTGAATATGTTTAATACTGAGACTTTTTAGATGAGATAGTTCTCAAACTAATGAAGAAGAACTGGCTCGGAAATGCATGGGGAAGCAATCAGAAAGCTTCTACCTGAGCTTTCATTGATCGGAGCACCGCTACGCAACAGCGTTCTCAGCCTGCGGCCGCGCACAGCATCTGAATGATAAGATCAACTGAAAGAAAATGAAAAAATACGTTTTCTGTCATGGTCAGAGGCTGTAGCTTAAATTAGACGTAGTGTGGCTGAATGTGCAACTAGGCACATCATCACAGATGTACACCGTACCAGCTGTGGCCTTATTCCACAGACACCAACACAAGGGATTCAGAACAACTAGATATTTCTGTCAACATATCAGTGGATTTTTATCAAAAAATTATAAGCTTGTGTCCAAAAGTGATGTCTGTAGATGATATTTCTTTTAAATGACCATAAAAGTTTAACCAATCCATCGAAATGTGAGGAAAATATTTGATATTTAAAATAAATAAAAGAATGAGGGTAGAACAAAACACTAAGCTTGGTTAAAATATTTTTTGGCAAAAAAAAAGCAAACTACAGCTACAGGTTTGGAAAAAATACAACGAATAAATTCTTAACATAATGGCTATTTTTATGCAACTGGCCCCTGATTTTAATCATGTATTAGTAAATGTTGATATTTACATTAGCTAAGAATGAACAATTATTTTATTAATCTTAGTTAATGTTAATTAAAGTAGTTAACTAATGATAACTAATTAAACCTTATTTTAAAGTGGGACTAATACAGTGTTACTTCTCTATTGTTTTTGGACGTGTTCATAATTTCTTTGTACGACAGCCTGGCCAAAAAATAATTCCACTCAATTTGGCATGTTACATTGCATTATCACAAAAAAAACAAACAAAAAATGACTCCAATCACAACTATGCAATACAAAATCTTTAACCAATTCGCCCTAATATTTGAATAGGGTGAAAATGACAATTGTAGGTCTGGCATCACTTTTGGCCACTAATGTTTTTGGATGTTTATTTTCTTCTTCTTCTTTTAAAGAACAGATCTGTACATGGACATAAAGGTTTTGAAGATTTTGTCATATTCTGATGATGTTCGCATCACTCATCTAAACACAGCATAACAATATTAATATATATGATTGTATGGCTGCATTTATCAGTAAAGACTCTTAATCAGAATATTTATGTATGATATTAGATACAGACTGTGAAAAGATGAATTACTGAAAACACATTTTTGGAGCTATGAAGAGACATTTTTCCCCTTATTATTATTTTACAAACACTGGCCTACATTTGAAAGAGTCTCATGGTTTTGCAATTATTTCTGCTCTTCTGTGTGTCATTGTTAAACATGAATGAGATTTAATGAGTTTGAATTACTGTCCAAAATAACTAAAATATAACATAATAAATGGCAAGAGTGAGAATCTCTATTATTGCCATGAATATAAATACAAAATGTATGCATTAATGCATAATCTGATTGCATATGATTCACATATAATATGATGCATTAATCTGATTAACAGTAAAACAAGTTACCAAAGATTTATATTTCAAGTAAATGCTGTTTCTTTGAACTTTATAGTATTCAATGAATCAAGAAATGCATCAAAGTTTCAAAATAAATGAAGCAGCACAAATGTTTCCAAAAATAAGAAATGTTTGTTAAGCAGCAAATCATAGTGATTTCTGAAGGACCATGTGACACTGAAGGCGGGACTAATGCTGCTGAAAATTCACATGGATGAATTTCATTTTAAAGTATATAAAAATATTAAGAAGTTATTTTAAATTTTAAATTGTAATAATATGCAGCCTATATATTTCTGATAAATACATAATAATTAGATAAAAATTAAAAAGTTTGGGGTCGGCAATTTATTTTTAATGTTTTTGACACAAAAAAGATTGCTTACGTTCACAAAGGCTGCATTTCTGTGATCAAAATGTTTATTTTATTTTATTATTATTATTATTTCATTTTTCTAACCAGATCTCAATTTTTGAAAATTACGTACAGTACATGGTTGGAACAGTATGATCAGCCACGCTTGGAAATATATATAGAAAGGTAACACTTTGCAAAAAAAAAAAAAACTTTTCCATTCTTCACACAGCAATGTCATATATAAATCATCTTGCACATGCATAGCAATGTGCTAAAAACACCCTGCACACTTTAGTAACAGCATTGCAACACAACAGCAACTCCCTAGAATCACGAAAGTGAGTTTTGCGCATATAAGCACTCATCTTATCTTCTTAAAATGTAAAACCCAGTTATTTATGTAATGAGCTTCATCTTCACAAGTCCCAAGAGCTGTGACCTCTAGCCTGCAATATAAGACTCACCACCTTTAACAGCACCGGCCACCATACACTGCCAACATCATAAATGAGTCTCCACATAATGATCTGCCCTACTGTGCTCTTCATATACAGCTCTTTCCTTATTAATAACCCACACCTTCATCACCTCAGCCAGTGACTCAGTAATCCCTCACTCTCGCACTGAAACTGACGCCTCTGTTACAGTTATCTAAGGTCTGTTCTTCGCTCCTGTGAAATAAGGATGCTTCCTTTTCTCAGACAACAGCTCACAGCAGTGTTCCTGCATGGGAAACCCGCCTGAAACCTACAAAAAAAGCAGGCATTAATGATTCTGACATTCACCGCAAAACAAAATGGTGCATCTTGAAGATTATAGAGACAGGAACGTCATTGAGAGCACCAGGTCGGTGACTCAGGGAAGGGAACGGGGCGTGATTGAAGGAAAGATGTAGACGAAAATGTGCAAAGAATAACAAAAATGGCCAAACTGCTCAGAAACAGATGCGAGTTTTGCCCCACCACAAATAATGCATCTAAAAGCCACACAAACAAATCAATATGAGCATAGACCTTCAGAATAAAAACATTGCAACATTGCAAATGCACAAAGGTATTGTTCTGATTTTCTGTAGGCTATAACTACCATATACTAAACTCAGTCAAACACAATACCTTCACACTTGACATATGTGTGGCCAAAGAAGCAGCAGCATCCGAAAGAAGCAATCAATTTGTCCTTGCTGAACAATTTATTGATCCATTGGTCATCAAGGACCAAACCCAAATCCCATTAGAGCTGAGGTTGGGAAAAGGGGAAAAACAGCACAAATCAATCAACGAGGCCTTCAATCTGAGTAGAAAGGGAAAAAACACACACCTCGGAGCAGTGTAGGCCCGTGTCTGATTCACCATCTGTCTGTCCGAGCGCCGGAGAGTGTCCTTGGATCGGGGAGTATTTCTGAGAGAAGATTCCAGGATAACTTCAGTGACCTGAGATTCCTCATGTGTGGGAAATAAACACATAAGAAATCACAGAAGACATGTATTTCTCAAAACTGGACAATAAATATAAATATTAAAAATATGTTATATATTAATACATACTATTGTGTTAAAATATTATCAATAGAAATCACAATAATAATAATATACTTTACCGTTCAGATTTTAAAATGTCTTTGGAAGAAGTCTCATACTCCCAAAGGCTGCATTTATTTGACCAAAAGTACAATAAAAACTGTCAAAATGTATAAATATTATTACAATTTAAAATACCTGTCTTCTATTTAAATATATTTGCAATGTTATTTATTCCTGTGATACAAAGCTGAATTTTCAGCATCATTACTCCAGTCTACAGTGTTTTACCCTTCAGAAATCATTCTGATATTTAATATTATTTGACTTATATAAAGTTCAATTGAACAGCATTTATTGAAAATGAAAATCTTTTGTAACCTAATACATTTATTTTGATCAATTGAATGCATTCTTGCTGAATAAAAGTACTAATTTGGCTTCTTCCAATAAATTATATCTGACAACCACACTGTGAAACCTAAAAAGTTGTTTTGTGGTAAAATGCTTTGCTTGAAAAGTCTCATGCCATCTTTACAATGAATGACACTTGGTTTGTTATTTTGTTTTCAAATGCACTGACATTCATACGTTTTTCATCATTTTAAGGCTTAAGCGTCTTAATGTCTAAAACAGCTTGCTCTGACAAGCTGAGAGTAAAAAGCAAACAGTCCAATCAGTCATAAAAAAAGGAAACAGATTGCACAAAATACCCCCTATTATCCTTCACCATTAGTTCAATCAAAATCAAAGAAAATCAAGCTAATAGCACTTTGATGTTCTGCAAATTCATCTGAACATTACAACCTTGGCCTACTTGAGACAGCAACTTTGAACAGTTCTGCTAATTCGAAAAAACTGAGAAGCAGAAACGGTGCTAGCGCGCACTGAGTTACCTCTGGGTCGCTTCCAATCAAGGAGGGCTAAGAAGCATCACAGCACCTCCACGTGTTCCAAACTCCTCACGCTGGCATGTAGGCCACGCTTCTTTGATTTAACATGTTTATTCACCACATTATGCGCCAATTATTTCTTCCCAGGTGAAGGAAGGTGGCTATAAAGCTCCCTTGCCATTCAACAAAGAGTATGAGAGTGTGAACACAGACACAAAACCTGTTAAAGGATGTATGAGAAGAGGCCATGATGGAAAGGAAATGATCGGTGCCACGAGGGAATCAGGGGTTCATGTTCTCACAGGAGGTGATGGGTCGTAATTTGTTAAGATGGGGAAATCGTGAAACCACAGAGACCGGTGTTGTTGAGCCAACTGCCATCCCTGGAGAGAACAAGGAGGACTAGTGTTGATTAACCAGCTTGGCAGAGAACAACATTCAACCAGTGCTGAGGATCATACCAGAGTGGATATCTTTATCCAAGTAATTCTTGGCAAGATTACATTATTTCAGAGAATTAACAAGAATCCGGCTGCAGATGCGGATACAGCTGTGGGCATTTGCATACTGACAATCAGATCTCTGCCGGTCGGAATGATCAGATATCATAATTAAGAAGAGGAAGCTTTTTTTTGTCGCAGCTTTAAAGCTTTTACTGTCTAATTGTTTTGAAGATATTGTGGGTTAAATACATGTTACGTTTTATTGGCAGCATCTATTGCATTACCATAATAATTTCTACTTGGCTTGTAAAAACAAGCAAATGAGCGTACAAATGCATGCACAATAGAAGCCCGTGTTAAAGCTTAATATGTTTAACCAGGAAAATCCCTTTAGATTTGATTCACTTCATAACAGTGATCCACAGTTTAAACCTAGAAGAAACAGCAGTTGGGCCTCAAAAAACATATATACTAAACATTACTTTAAAATGACTTTGAACATCTTCCCTTTTAGGTTTGTTTCTGTGAGTCTTTTTCCAAACAGAGATGATGAAAATGTTGACTTAAGAGTATGACCTAAATTTCACATCAAACAAATAGTTAAAACAACACTGCAATACTCTCAGAAATGCCAGTTTGAATATTCCCATGCACAACAGTTATGCTTACAATTTTATTTTTTAACACCCACATACTTTATAAAGAACTTCAATTCCAGCATCTCACATGGGTCATTCCTGTTATTAAGTCCATTTTCAAGTCCATTTTAAGTATACTGCATAACATATTAAATGAACAGTTTTTCAAGATGCAAGTCATGTTCGTTTTCTTGAATTTCAATTAAGTCAATGCATTTCACACCATTTCATTACTGTGGTTTGAGCAGATGTTATTCTTGGCATGTCTATGATTTTTGCACCAATTTCTAACATCAAAATTTGACTATTTATTAAAAAGTGTTTTTCACTCTCTAATCAAAATTTTGCCAATAAACCATGTTTTCTTGAGAATATCAATTTCATTGAAAATCAGTTGATTGATTTGTCCAACATCCTCAATAGTATCTTCCATTTGTCTATTGCAATCTCTTAACAACAACAAAAACAACAGAAGCATCAGTAGCTATTTGATGAATTCTGTGATTGTTTTCTGGCTTGATGTCTCAATCATATCATAGTTTTATTAAATTATATATTTTATTCTAAAATTTAGTCCAAAGTCAGCATGATAATTTAATTACATATATATATATAGCGTTGCTATAGCGTTTTCTCTACTGTTTGAGCCACAAACATTTTTCTGAAAGTCTAGTGGACATTTTTATAGAAATATCCCATGAATTACACCATAAGCATTAATTTTGGACATACAACATAACATGAATGACCCATCTACATTTAGTTGACCTGTTGAGAGGAGAATCCATTCAATATTTGTGTGAGCATGGGTTAATTTGATAACACCATAAAGCGCCTTTCATTTTTAAAAGCCTGTAAAGCAGTAGCGCTTCATAACCATGTCAACCAGTGCTGATTATATTCGTCATCATGCATTGCACTATATAATTCTGAGAATTTCATACCCAAAATGTGAACAATCAAGTATAAAAGAGCTTTGTAAAAAGAGGAAAATTTAGATTCACAAACAAACAAACAAGTATACCACTGTAACTTCACTCAACCTCCACCACATTTTATTTAACAAAATAGAAGCAGATCAAATGTAGCAAAGCATATAAATGTAACTCTGAGACAAACTCTTGGGAAAATGCACCAAATAATAGATAAGCCAGAATGTGGTACAGTCTTTCACAGTGGAGCGACAAATAATTACCATGACATAGAAGAAGAAAAAGATGCCTTGATGGACAGCCAGAACTGGTATAACAGAAATAATAGATCAGATGGGTCACCCTTCAATTCCGGGTTAGAATGGGGGGAGTACGGATGTTTTTTTGTTTTTTTTTATGTGCGTATGTGCAGCATGAGTCAGAACACACATCTCTCTGAAAGCTCTGAATCTAAATTAGAGTAAAACCATTGCAATATGACAGGAATCCCGTTGGGACGTTCTGCTGGACTGCAATTCGACCGACTTTGTTTTGCGCAACCAAAATCAAATTGACAGGTAAGAGAGAAAAGCATCTCCCAGTGCCAATATCCTCCACACTTGGCTGCTGGATGGACATTTATTTTGTTTTTTATTGTATTATTCAAAAAAAAAAAAAAAAAAAAGACTCACAACTAGGACCAAGAGCTTTAACATGAAGGGAAAAAAGTAAGCTACAAAGTCTATGGTATTCAGACTCTGGAAATTGATGGCTGGTTATACCTTAGCTTTTTAACCATTCTTTATTTATGTTGTTTTGTTGTAAAATCATTACAGTGATACAAACTCAACCTCAAAAACATCAGCAGTGACATTAAAATGCTAGCAGTAAGATGCATGGCACTGCACTCTACATCTCGTTTGTAAAAATGGCATTTTGGAAACAGCATTCAACTCGTGTTCTTCACTACTGAATCTGATCCCTCACTTCTCTCGGAGTATTAGCCATCACAGTGACACACTTAGGCCTAGTTATGTTGATAATGTGAATGCTGGTTCGCCTACACATACCAGTGAACTTCAGCTCCCAGCATGGTTTCATACGCTTGAGAGGCAACAGCGACATCTAGAGGCGGCTATTCCTTCTACGGCTGCTGTGATGACATCAGTCAAATGCACAGAAATGCCTCTGTTCTGCTTCTCATATATATTTACACATTTTCATCCACTTTTTATAAGACATATTGAAGTAGCAAATGCCGTAATATTCATTTCTCGTATTTGGACAAAATAGATGGCTTTACAAAAGCTCACAATACTTACAGTGAATAATAGGCTTTTGTGAAGGAATACTTCATCCCCTAAAAATAATAATAATAATTAATAATAATAATAATAAATAAAAATAAAGGCATCTTAGTCTATGTGCACTCTATAGACGGATCGAAATCTGAAACCCCCTCACTTTTCAAAAAGAAAAAACCCTCCCCTTGCGTCGTCCTTCTACTCTCACACTGTATCGACACACAAGATCACGAACCGCCGGAGCTACATTGAATTTCGCAGCATAAGCATGTCAGTGACTTGAATCGATCATGCTTATCCACATCCCAAACATGTCAACAGTTGGCACACTATAAGATAAACACATTTTACATTCATAAAGGAGATGACTGGGCAGATACATGAGAAATCTGCAAAAAAATGTATAAATAATCCCCATATCAACCAATCAACAATCAACTGATAAAACGGAAAGTACATGCATTTACAACTCGTTATTTCCACCTTTCGACCTGTCTGCCTTTGATAAAGAGAAATCAAACAGCAAATACAAATTCTAACTGACAAAAAATAGAAGAAATGGCACTTTTAATATAGTCATATATAGTTTTATATTTATATATATTTATATTGATAACACGAAAGAAGGGTCGCGTTGGCTTGTTACTATGGTAATGGTTCCCAGCGTGTGTTGAGACCATGCGAATCATGCAGATATGTTACAGTCCGTTATTTACATTACATTCATGCGTTCGTGCACCGTTCCCACGTCCTCTTTTGAGCGTGTTTGCAGTCTGAGCTGGGAGGAGAGAGAAAGAGAGAGGCTCTATACATATATAACAGTGGGGGGCCCATTGCAGTGTTTCATGGATGCCATACTCAACTGAAGCAACAAAAAATAGGCTATTTTTCCCACAGAGGTGAGTCAGAGGTCTAGTGTTTGTGTGTTGCCTTCCATTGTCACTGCAACATACGAAACGCAGTACGTCCTTTTGCTCGCTCGGGTCTCTGGTATGCATCATTTGTCGGAGAGAGAGTGGGCACCACAGTCGAAACCTCTGTGTGGCGCATCTGCATGATAACCTCCACTGTGCCAGTAGGACGAGTCGCAAACTGTCTGTAAAGAATTGATTTCTGACGCAGATGAGTTGCCGTCTCTCCGTTTCGATCTCTTTCGATTGCGCAGGATAAAGACCAGCATTCCCACCACGGTGAAGGCAGACGTCACGAAAACCAGCAGCAGACCGGGCACGAGCACCGATATTGACACTCTGCTGGGCTCCAGGTAGGAGTTAGGCCGCGTCCCTGTGTCTGCTGGTAAAGTGCTGTTTTTGGACAGGGAGGTGGGGGAGATCTTCTCGTAGAGCTGAGGGCACATAAGATCATTCCTGATTCGCCGGAAGTCCCTCTTCCAGAACTCCTCGGGGGACTCGCATTTGAGATCGCTCACAATGACGTCTGCCCCGAGTTTGTCTGTCCACTGTTTGAAGGGGACGATGTTGCACGAGCAATCCCAGGGGTTCCCGTGCAAATCGATCTGAATAATGGAGTTGAGTTGGTCTAAGACACCTGGCACAGGGAGATATGTGAAATAATTGTTATGCAAGCTTATTTTAGATAAAGAAACCCCCAAGAACGCATCCACAGGTAAAGCTTTGAGCAGGTTGTTGTTGAGGAAGAGCACCCTCAAGTTGGGCATCGGGCTGAAGGTGCCCGGCATTATGAGCTGGATGTCATTATATTCCAAACTGAGATACTCCAGGTTCTGAAGTCCGATGAACATCTCCGCCATTAAAGTATCCAAGTAGTTCTTGTCCATGTAGAGCCACCTCAACTCTGTCAGATTATGAAACGTGCCGTTTTCGATCATTTTTATGTTATTCCCCCCCAAATCGAGTAAATTCAAGCTATGATAGCCTCTGAGCTGGTTCCTTCTGACGGTATGAATGTTGTTGTCACGCAAATTTAACTCGTGCGCGCTCACGGGTTTGGGTTTGAGATTAGCCACGGTTTCTATCTTCCTGCCTTCGCAGTTAACCCCAAGCCCTTGCCTAGTTCCTATAAGCTTACAACTACAAGATTGAGGGCAGGACGAATTAGCTGGCAGCTCTCTTTCAATGGCGCCGGTCGCCATGGCTGTGGGCTTAATTTTCAGCTGCCAATTCTCCCTGGCTTTCGGACGGCCCTTGTTATGCCCTCCCCCAGCGCTATGGGACTCCGTCACCCCACTCGTTTTAGAGGGTGTAGGATGGGGGCCGCGATTGGGGGTCTCGTCCTGGGTGGGAGGCGCCACCAGGCTGGAATCCATACCACTCTTTGAAGGGCACAGCTCTGTCTCGGCCGTTTCGTTCAGGTCATTCCCTTGCAGCCGAGTAGGCGCCTCACAAATAACCCTTCCGATGAGAGCGTTCTGCGGGATGTTCTCCAACCATTCCTTTAGGGAAACCAGGTCGCAGTTGCAATCCCATGGGTTGTCCTCCAGTAAAACCTCCACAATGCCAGGTATCTGCTCTAGAATCCCTTCGTAAGGCAACGTTTTTATTCGGTTCCCTCTCAGATCGAGGTGCGTGATGGGAACGTTCTGAAACACGTTGATGGGAAGAGCGCTAATAAGGTTGTCGTTTAAGATTAAAACTTCAAGCTTACTCAAGTCCCTGAACACAGACGGGTCAATGTCCCTCAGAAGGTTGAAGTCGGCTTGGAGGTACTCCA
This sequence comes from Siphateles boraxobius, assembly GCF_051911475.1. Lineage (NCBI taxonomy): Eukaryota > Metazoa > Chordata > Actinopteri > Cypriniformes > Leuciscidae > Siphateles > Siphateles boraxobius. The sequence goes on from NW_027509175.1 coordinate 11,548,902, forward strand.
GGTCATCTAAACCGAGAAACGTACTCTTTTTGAAAGACCTGATCTTGTTGTTATTGATGTGCAGCCGTTTCACAAGCTGCAGTCCCAGGAAAGCACCTGGCACGATGTCATGCAAGCCATTGTTCTCCAAATGCAAGCTCACGGCATTGTAAAAGTTAGCAAACTCGTTAGGGAACAGTCTGGATAAAGAATTCCCGTGAAGCAGGAGGTGGTAAAACTGGGAGCTCGGACCTGTCAAATGGTGCAGGTTTGTGAGGCTCTTTTTCTCACAGTCAATGTGCAAATCACCTTCTATTGCATTGCAGGAGCAGATCTGCTCCTTACAGACGTCCCTTGTAACATTCCCAATAGCTACACAAAGAGCCGCCTTCAGCAACACAATCCAAAGCAGCATTTTCAATACGGCACAATCATCCCCGACATCAAGACATGAATACAATCAGCAAGAGGGCGAGAAATGAGATATATCTCCAGTCTAAAAAAGCAGGGGACACTCTGTGATTATATCCATGCTCAGCTCGCTGTGTTCGGATTGTGAAAAATCGACAGCAAGAAGCTTCTTTTGTATCACCTCCCCATCGCATGCTCTTTAAAACAATATTAAAGCCTACAGAATGACACCTTCAACTCAATTATTTGGCTTTTCGGGCTCGCAAATCACTGACCTTGTGCATTTCTCACATATCCACGGCGCGGGAGCTGTTCTTTCTCCCGTGGTGCTGAAATCACACCGAGCACATCTCAATGCATCGCCATAAGATTAATCCGAGATTCTTACATCTTTAGCATCCTTCCTCTGATTCCGGCAGTTTCGTTCAACGCTTTTGCATCACAAAGACGGTTGCTGAAAGATTCTGGACTTTTCAACCCGGTGTTCACTGGCAGATCTAACACCCTCTGCTGAGCTGCAAAGGCAAAAATCCATCGGATGAGGGAATGTTTGCTTGCTCGCTCGCTCGCGCGGGGGGGAAAACACAGTCCACATACAGGGCAAGTGTTGGAAATGTCCACAGAAATCGCCGTCGAAGGGTTTAGATTGGTTTCATTCCATGGTGGTTTTCTTCTCTCTAACAACGCCGATAGCTTTCGTAGAGCCACTCCGTTCCCCCCATCCAAATGGCTTTAAAGCACGCGGCATTTCCAGAGTCCTCACAGACGATATTCCTGTTTTAGAGAGGAAAAGAAAAAGAAAAGCTCGAGTATTCCAAAAAGCACAGATGTTGTTCGCGTGAAGGTTGTTTCTATTTCTTCGCTGTGTGAGAGAGTGTATGTGTGTGTGTGTGTGTGTGGAGGAGGAACTGCAGTTGAATGCGGTAAAATAATTAACTACTCGACGTGCATGCAACAGTGCAGCCGGTGTGCTGAGCTTCTTCTATTACTGTCACAACAAACACTGCGTCAAGACTATAGGAACTATGCGCACATACTCTACGTCACAGCTCTTAAGATATGCGATTTGAAAGATAAGTGCGTTTCCACAGGAACACTGGGTATTCCCTTTTCCATCAGCCTGCATTGTTTGATTTTTTTTATGCTGCCAGAGGATCGACGCATGCAATCTCAGACTATTAAAACAAGTGTAGATTGATTGAAACTCAATGCATATATTACATTTATGGACAAGCGTTTCTCTGACATCACACACACACACACACACACACACACACACACACACACACACACACACACACACACAAACAAAGAAAATACATCTGGTTTGTAAAACAAGCGTTCTTGTGTGTCTACTAACCTGTGTGTGATTGTTGGGGATTTTATAATAATTTGCAAACACTTCACTGGGAAATTCATGAAAGTACAAGCCTGTCTGACTCAAAACGCAATAGCATCACGATTCAGTCCCTGTTATAAGCAAAACTGCTTCATATCCGAGGTGTGCCTGCCTCCGACGCAATCAATCAAAAAATCACTATTATGCATTTAAAGTTGAGATGATGCATGCAATGGGTTTACTTTGATTTCTTATGAAGGATAAATGGCAATTACCGTCGCTGACCGTTAAAAAAATGATACAGTATGTATAGCATATTCAATAAAATGATGGGTAAAAGATTACAAGCAATATTATTAATTAAATGCAGCTATTTTTAGAACTGGGTATCAATCAAATGAGCTCATTAAAAGCGAATCATTCATGATAAGTAACTGCAAATAGATTATATGGAGAGAGAAATAGTTATCCCTCTGATGCACTATTGAATGACTGGAAGGAGGAAACTATCGTTGATTATCTTTAAAAAAGTGTCTGTGTGACAAATTTTAAAACATATCGTTTTTGGTTACAGTAGTTCATCACTGTTTCTTCATGAGTCTAAAATAATAACATTTACTAACATGAAATGCTAAAACACTCAAATGCAAAATCATATCAAAAATAAGATGAATAACAAGACAAATAACTTTTAAAAAGTCAACAAAAAAGCAGCATAACTGCTTTCAATATTGATATTAATAATAAGAAATATTTATTGAGCAGCGCATCAGCATATTAGAATGGTTTTTGAATGTGAAGACTGGAGTATGATGCTGGAAATTCAGCTTTGCATTAGAGGAATAAATTAAATTTTTAATGATATGTATTTTAATTTGTAATAATATTTCACAATATTACTCTATTACTGTATCACTGTATTAATATTATTAATTAATATCACTGTATTTTCAATTAAATAAATGCATCCTTATACTTGAATCCAAGAGCGATTAAGTAGCTATATGTTAAGTAGCTATATGTCAGAATATGTTGTGTGATATAATGGATTACTATGGATACTGTGTTATCAAATTTCATCTTGTGCCATTTAAACAAAGTGGTCATTCAATAATACGGCTAAAAACAAGTATGTAATTTTAAATTCTAAAGAATCAGTTTCATGCTCAAGTGAATGCTATGTGGATGTAACTCAAATACAGTGTTAATTTGTAGTTTATAGAAAACATTTTTTTTTTTTTTCACTTGCACACACATGCATCTCTATAGCAAGTGCTCACAGAAGCTACTGTCATAAATCATACCGAAATGCAGTATGGCAGCCCGACTTGCTGCTTATGGTTGATCTTATGTCAATATTGTGTGGATGTGCACAGGTCAAAACAATGCAATTGGTTCAGACATAACCATCGCCAACTCCCTTTGGCCTAATAGTCTAGACTCGGCTGTCTGCCCTATCACAAGTTTGGACACCGGGCCCACAAATTTGGGAGAGAACTGTTGTTTAGTTCACTTCTGTGTAGCAGACCAAAGAAATATGTTCATTGTTTGGAAAGGAGAGGATGTTGTAGGAACACTTAGTTTGAAAGGGAGCCAAACCCAGTGATGTGTAAATAAAAGTTACCTTATTATCTCTTTACTTTACTCTACTTTAAAGTTTCAATCTCCCTCATTCTGTTTACTAGTAGCAAATAATTAAGTTTCAAAAAATGTAGAGCTGTAGAAACTGCTTTGAACGCGATGTTCTGTTGAATCATAATTCATCTTGTTTTCAGGTTTAAGTTTGAACAAGGATAAATGATGCGTTCAACATACTATCTCAATCTCAAGCAAGCAGAAATCATTATAAATAATGGTTTAAATGCTCTGATGGACATTATGAAAGACATTTTAAAGAACGAGATGGATTCTGTGATCTAACCACTGGTTGTACTTAAAGTTCCCTCACAATTAGATCCTAACGGCCTCATGCACATTTTAGAAGTTATTTACCTATATCATTTCTTCCATGGAACACATAATGATATATTTGGAATAATATTCATATTTTTCTTTTTGAATGTAAATGAATGATGACAGATGCGTTCAAGCTCCAAAAATAAAAAGGGGAAAAAAGCAGTCAATATGATATTTTCTGAAGTTATATGATGCCTTTTGATCATTTGTGGTCATTTTTGCCCCATATATGTTTAAGGAAAAAGTCAAAATTATGTTATGAGATCGAAAAATATATATTTTTTGTGTGTGTGTTGATATTGTTGTATTTGTGACATCACACAGACAAGTGCATTTGCATATGACTTCCCCCAGAGCAAGACAATGACAAATAGTTATACATCATTGCACCATAGGCCCTGCCAACTGACAGCAGCTGCATCACAAACCGTAAGTACATGGTTGGTGTGTGTGTGTGTGTGTGTGTTATATGAGTAATTTAATATGATTACAAATCACACATTCTGTACAGGCAGAGCAGTGTATAGCCCATGAAGGCCCAATAGTTAAATGGGAAAGAGCAGAGTAAGCATTCTGCTCAACTTATCCTTTGTCTAACCCCAAAAAACCTTCAATGTGCTTCTCAATCACCAGAACAATTCAATCTTTATGGGATGTTGTGGAGCACAGAGAATGAGGTAAAACAGAATATGACTTCTTTGATCCCATAAAAAGACTTTTGTTCTTAACACAATTCATAACCTTTTTTACCCCTTTTACCAGGAAGAAAGAGTGAAACTGTTGAGAGGGGTTATTAGGCTGCTGGATTGAAAAATTGCAAATACATTAGTAAATACATGTTTTGAACACTATATTGAACATAGGGACACAAGAATCCACATTCAGTGTCTTTTTTATACCAGCCCTCTCAGTCTGAAAGCTCCATGGCTTGTGTGAATAAATGTTCAGCAGCAATGAGGGCTCCCAACAGAAACGGGGCTCATTATTGCACAGATTGGCTCTATGGATTAGACTGTGAGACAGTGATGGAAATGAGCAAACCCAAGCTCCATTTAGACTTACATTGTGGACAATGAGGGTCTTTTGCCTCTTGTGTGGCATTGCAACCTCTAACGACACACATGTAGGATAATGGCATTCAGTAGCATTCAGTGACCCACAACCAGTGTTGTGCAAGTTACTTCCAAACTGTAACACATTATACATTACTTGTTACTGTAATTTAAAAGTAATTACTTACCTTACAATATTACTGTCTCAGAATTGTAATGCGTTATATTACTCCTTTATTACTTTCGAGTTACTTTCACCAAAATAGCTATATAGTAGTAGAACTTAACATTCTAAGGCTGTAACAATATGCGATATGAAACCGAAATCGCGACATTCAGATCCACGAACCTGCAGAATCGCCACGTACACACCCCTTCCAACTCCTTATCCTTCCCGTCCAGATCCAATGCTACCACATCTTTAAATTACTATTAGTATTATTTGAATTTTGAAGTTAACATTATAAAATATGTAGACCTACACCACAAAACTAGTTGAGGATACGGTTTTTTTTTTTAAATTGGGGAATTCCAGCATTTTGGACGTGACATTTGCAGTCAATACTTGAAATATAAATTCTCAGAAAACGCATTTAATACCAATATATTGAAACGTCTGTTTATCCATATAGGATACCCCCTTAAAAGAGTCCAGACATTAGAAAAATATCAGTCTACACATGCGTTTTATATTTAATATGAGGGAAATACACACGCATTCATGCGTGACAAAACAAATATTTAACTTTTAGGAGGCAAAATCATTTTTTTGTAATTCTGTGAATTACACTGCGCAAATCAAAAGTAGGCTAATACTAACCACCGGATGAAGAAGGGTTGGCTCCTCGCATTTATGAGGAAAAAACAATGTAGGCTACGTGACAGTTCTCCGTTACGGACGCGACCGCTCTGAAGCGGCACTAAAAGACTGTTTTAAAACTTTCCCAGAGATCTCAAACAGAAGACACAAATTTCTTTAAAGTGAATTTCGATTTGTACTAAATTTATCTTAATTTTAATCTATGTTTCATCAACCATTCGCCTGGATTTAATAAATAAGAAGTAAATATAGCAGACAATAGTTAATCACGACACGGAGGCGCCTGCGCGTGAACTGGAGCGCCTCTCATAAATTAACCAAAACTCAGTGTAGGCTATAAGGTAGCCTAGCCTACTTCACAGACCTGACATATATATATATATATATATATATATATATATATATATATATATATATTGAAATGTCTATTTGTAAACAGAACAATTCAAAACGAAAGAAAACGGACTGCTCTCTGCTTATCTGTTTGAAATGTGCATTTCTCTCTGGCGCATTCACTACTGCAAAGATCGCGAGTCGGCAACGTCAACTTCATCTTTATTAATATACAATTAAAATGTCTCGCTTGCTATATTTGACATATTCATAATCATTGCTTTTGCAGGTTCTTTGTGACAGCTTTTAGTTGCTTTCCTTTCATCGTTACGTGAACGTGTCACCACTGCATCAAAAACATGATTGCGTGATGAAAACAAGAAAAATACCACCTAAACATAGCCTAACTGTTTAGAAAGAAAACACAGAACAAATGGAGTAGGTCTAGCCTATGCGCATACGTCCATCTCGCGAATACAGTCTTCTTCTTCACCCATTAGCCGCTTTTCCACTGGCCAGCGTGAGCACAGATGCCGAAATCATGACTCACGGCACTCCTGTAAAAAATAAATCGCTATAAAAAATATATCAGACGCTTTATTTACAAACTTGGACACTACACGCGGCTATTGACTGACCACGAACAGGTAACTTAGCCTACTTGCATTTTTCATTCGTTAATGTCTCGCGGTCCTGTTTTTTTTTTTTTTTTTACAATTAAAACTAAAAGTGTGTTTTAACGCAAGCGTAAATGAACATGTAATATAGTAAAATATTACTGAAAATTGATTAGTAATGCCTTGCACTACTGCGTTACAGCAAAAAGTAATATGTTACTGTAATGCATTTCTTTTGTAACGCGTTACTCCCAACACTGAGACAGATACAATGTTTATGATTATTCCTAATGTTAACTTCCCATAGATTTTACTGTACTAATTTTAGGCTTACAGAATGTAATTTACCTGGTATTGCATTGGATAGAGCATTATCTTATGCAAATAAATCCCCGTTCCTTAAATGTCTTTATCCATTGATCTTCATCATAGCATTCCAGCCACTGTGTCACATCGACTACTTGAACAAACACAACTGTTCTATTATGTATGCTGTCAAAAGAAACACGTTTTTGAAATTCTATATTGGTCCACTAAGACTTAAAAATATTCAGAGAAACTAGAATGTGTTTGCTGAATCCCGAATAGGTTTGAATATTGATTATCCACAAAGATGTATGCAGTTACACAGCCCGGCTGGCTCTATAGCCCTGGGAAAAGGACATAAAACTTCAATATTTCTTGCAGAGTCATGCTGTAAAGAAATGTTGAACAAATCATGATAGGACTCCGGCTGCTTAGCAAACTATACATATTCCTGTTTGACAATTTCCACAGGCACAGAGAAGTCTGAAAATGCGATGGACCGAAAATGTGGCATACATGAAGACCCTGCACTTTCCTATCCAGTATATCCCATTCAGTGTGTCCTTATTACACATTACATGTATTTACTATAGTAAAAACTGTAATTTAGGCATAATTGCATGCAACTAACCCTAAACCGAACCCTAAGCACATGCAGTTATTTAATATTACTCAGTACTTATATGTATAATTACAAAGAAACAAGTGTAAACAGCTGTATAAAACAATTAATTCATATTAACATTCATACTACCCTTAAAGTCTTACACTTATGACATGACCTCAGACATTGTAACTGCATCTCCTTCACTTTACCATTAACATTTTTGCACTTCATCGTAACATTTGCACAACATCAGCATCTGCCTTTGGGACAATTTATTCACAAGACTTGCATTTTGCACTGCCTTTGTCAACTCTATTCCACACAAACTACAGCATCATGGCTATTCCTTAGTCCTTGTGAAGCATTAAAAAATACACAAACATCTCACTATACAATCTCCTTTAGGATCTTCAGCTGACTTGACTAATGTCCATTCAAGTCAGGTCACAACAACTGAAAACTATGGAATTGAATTTGAATGACTTTCCCTTCAAGGTTTTGCTCCAACCCATACATCAATCCCTTCCAACTTCTGTGTTGCCAATGCAAATTGTACTGATACTCTTGAAAATAAAAATAAAACAAGTGTGCTGAAAGTCACTGTATCCTTTCATTGAGAACTGAGGAGGCCCTTGAAATCTTTTAGAGTCCCGCCTCTCTAATCAGATCTTTACCCTCGACAATCACAACCTGTGATGTGTGTGAAACAGAACGCATGCTCTTCAGCCCCCACTGAGCCTCTCACCCTGCCGGAGGAGAACCAGATGTGTTCCTCAAGAAGGTGTAGGTAACAACACATACACAGAACTCAACTTTAAACTTTAGTCAATCTAAAACTGTGACAAAAACGCGGATATAGAATTGTAATAATGATTATTTAATGATACATTGTTAATAATAACAACAACAACAACAATTTCAAGGATTTTAAACATACTTATGAATATTTGTAATATATATATATATATATATATATATACATACAAATATTCATAAGTCATCCTAAATTATATCTAAAGTCATGCATTTATACAGAGCTAGAGGAGAGATATTATATACTTTTTTTCAGTACAAATTGTTTTTTTGTTATTTTTTCCAAATAAAAAATAAAGAGCTGAAGATTTGATAGTCATTTTGCAATTTTTTAGAACTCAGAAATATAATAATTATTATTATAAATTTAATGTGAATATAAATGTAATGATACTTTATATTACACATTATTGTACACATTATATTACACATTATTATTATTATTATTATTATTATTATTATTATTATTATTATTATTATTATTATTATTATTATTATTAGTATTAGTATTAGTATTATTAGTATTATAAATTAATTAAGTATTACATACAATTAAGTATTATATGTATATTTGAATACATACATACTATATGTTCTAAAATTTGGAATTTACATTTTTCATAAGTCATCCTAAATTGTATCTAAAATCATGCATCTTGTTTTTTCATTTTTTCAGAACGGAAGATTGTGTAATCATTCTGCAATTGTGTTTAGAACACAGAAATATAATAATAATAATAATAATAATAATAATAATAATAATAATAATAATAATAATAATAATAATAATAATACATGTACTGTAAAAATATGTTTAGTAATAATGTAAACTTATATATAACACGTATTATTATTAGTTTTATTATCAATAGTTAAGTATTAAGTAAGTATTATATACTATTAAGTATTATATTTATATGTGTATACATACATACATACTGTATATGTTCTAACCTTTGGGATTTAAATTATTCACAAATCATCCTGAATTAATATATCTAAAATCATACATCGTTAAGGTGAGATGATACTTTTTTTTCAACACGACTTAGTTTTTTTCTTCTTCTGTCAGACGACAAGACAGGAAAAATAAATGAATAAATGAATAAATGATTAAATTAATAAATGAATAAATGAATACATAAATAAATAAATACATACATCTACACTTACAGTACATTGAACCGAGGCACATATTTCAACAAGAATATTATAGAGAATTGGGGATACCAGTAGCAACCACCTAGAATCCCATTGCAACTGCATAGCAACATGCCAAGACCAATCAGAACACCTTAGCAACCTCATACTACATTTTTTTTTTTTTACAGAATACACTTTTGCTGTCAAACAACACTCTCATTGTATGCATAATTATATTTTCAGAGCTTTTTACAGCTTTCTCCATAATTAAAAATCCATTATCATATATGGTCTTTAGTTGGAAATGGAACTTGCTGACTGATTGATTTAGTTTTGTTTTTGTGTTCTTTCCTGCATTGACATTTTGTTAAAACAAGCAAATGATGCCTAAATGTGATGTCCATCCTGTCATGATGTGCCCCAAATACCATTTCCCCATAGACTATACAGATGGCCACAGAAACAATACATTCTAGTGTGCAGGAAACACCGAGTGCACAAATAAAGTGTCCCATTTGAGGTCACACAACGAGAGGGTTAGGAAGTCGGATTGGGATATTTTTGCAGGCTAAAGTGAGGACGTAAGCTAATTCCTTCTCACTGTGGATGAGATGAAAATTAAAAGGCTTTTATTGGACTAAACGGTTGTGCAGGTGATTCATGTACAGAAATTGGAAGGTCAAGAGCGCAGACTAAATCAATAACCCAGCTGGCAGGATCCCTGTGCCTCATGATGTACTGCGAGAGGATTTCACATGATTAATCAGCAAATTTGTTGGGGATCGATCGAAGGGGATAACTGGGGATACTGGCACAGTTTTCCCCATGTTGCTGATCTGAGACCAATGGGATTGTATTATGTCATCATTAGTCATGCGAAGATTTGGGAGCTTGGAAAACTGATCAGAGACCTCTATTTCTGTCGAGTCACTAGTTTATTGATAGTATAATTATGTGTAGCTTTCATATCCTGGACTGAAGGCACAACTTTACATAACCAATCAAAGACAGCTTAATGGTGTATCGAAATATCACACATTATGTGTGCATTTGACCATATGAAATGTTAAAATACATAATTAGCCAAAAAATGATAAATTATTATTTTTTAAAAATAACAAAACAGAAATCTTTAGTCAGAGTACTCCTTTAATAATAATAATATATTGTACATGAATATTATCCGTTAATAAGAATATAATTAATAAATGATACATTATTGTTGTTGTTTTGGAATTGTATTCAATTTTTTAATAAATAATTTTAAAACATATTTTATTTAATAATAATAATGTATTATTATTTTTATTATCATCATAGTTGGTGTTGTTGAATTGTATTGAATGATTATTATTTGTATTTATATTTTGTAAATAACAATAACATCAACAACAACAACAATAATGACATAAATAACAAATTATACATTTATTAAATTTTTGTTTAAATGCATAGTTGATCATTAATTATGAATTGCATTATGTCTTGTGGCCAGTGCACACAAACTATACATTTCATACCCTTGAATCCATAAGCAAACTTCAACTCAAACTTTGTCTCAAAGCTATTCACGCAAGCATGCAGATATTGAAACACCGCATTTATATTTCCTTCAAATTCTCATCTATACCTTCACACATGAAAAATCACCAATATTTCTGAATAATTACCATATTGAAGACTGCTGCGACTGACTTCTGAGAATAATAACCTTCAGACATTCAGGAAAGAAATATGTGCTCACGTCATTACATCAATATAGTTCTATCAGGTAGAACTGACATCTTGGGTTCAACCTAAGTGCTGCATCCTCGTCTCGAAAAACTCTTTCTTCACTCTCATGTTACCATAGTATCCGAACGTTGGCCTATCTGTATTTCTCCGAGGTTGTTGTGATGAACCAAAGTCACTCTCAAGATAGACTGTTCTTATTAATCTAGCTTGTGGATGAGAGACGAGGTTGCTGACGGTTTTGCCAGCGGTGCTAGATTCAATTAAGAACGCCCTTTTCCCTGCTTATTTTTCATCTAGCGGCTAAGTCCTTATCATTGTTTTTCAAAATCAATAGCTCGAGATGAGTCACAAGACTTGTGAATTAGAGGCCCAGCAGCAACATAAAGCATGAAGCAAACACAAGCGCAGTGTAAACTGGCATCAAAAGCGCGAGAGTTTTATGCCTGCAATTATTGCACTCCAAGCAAGTGTAGGACTACACAACAACATCAAGTGGCACGGAGCTTTTAATGGTGATCTCAGCCAGAGTAGACAACATTGACATGGCCTTTTTATGTGTCGTCTGAGATTTGGAGCAGCGATTACGTTGGGCTCATGTCCAAACAGCATGTCAACCGAGGCTGAAGGGAATAAGCCTGCACTTTTAGAATGATAGTGATTTTAGTGATATGAGCATGCATTTATTTGACCATTCTGGTGATGATAGTTAAAGAAAGAGGATTGGACAAAAGCACTTGAAAACTATTTCCACGAAAAAAATAAATAAACAAATAAAAAAAATGTATCTGATAATAATACAAATACATAAGTTACACATGCATATTTTTTTTCCTTTAGGTAACTTTAAAATGTGCTTATGTGTGTTAAATGTTAGCATTTCAATGAATAAAAAAAATAAAAAAATAATATTTAAATAAAATAAAAAAATATATTTTTCTATAATAAACGTGCAGCCACCGACGTCAATGACATTTGGTCATGATATTTCAACCCAATCTCACGGAAATTCGTATGAATTTTACGAGGTGGCTAATTCATACAACCTCACTCGTACTGATTTGGACGATTTTGCTACGAATTCGTACTAATCAGCCACATTTTACTCACACGTACGAATTGGTCATGAGATAGTGTTGGATATTTAAAGAGAAAAGACAATAATTTTGGCATCAGACAAACTATTATAATTATTATTTCTGAATGTCAGCACTTCAAGTCAGGTTTCTGCATCCTAAGTTGAATCTATACATTAACTGCTTTAAATGAGCTGTTTTTTAATCAACCTGAAACAACCTGACTATTTCAGGTTCTCCCAGCAAAAGTTTGTAAGGGTCAGATCAGGTAGAAACAGCTCATTAAGCTGCACATTTACACAGTTTACAGTGTGGGAAGCATATCCATTAGGATAAGCACACACTCACGGAACGTATTTTATGGCGAAAATTATATTCACTGTGGCAGGCTGTGTCATTAACCTTGGATGACAAATTTATGCATTTTCTAAATTGCCTTTGTAATTAATGACCACTCACAAAGCGACTAAACTGATGGAGAAAAATAAATACAGTGGCACCGCGGCGTCCAAGATGTTTGTCACAGAGGATATCATGGTTTAAGACCACTAAAGACAATTTTCATTCATTCATTCATTCATTTGATGCAACAATAAAAGCCAAAAAGTGGAAATTATGCCCAAACTCCATTCTGTCCTTAGCATGTCTTTACATGGGAATATTTCTGTTGAAATGATGTTTCCATTTTCTAATTTGTTGCTCATTCCAGGTTTAATTAAATACATCACCGGCGCAACTAAATAAACAGAGATGAAGTTGAGAGTGAAATAATTATTGGAGAAATAGAGGTGGAAATTTAGATTAATTAAAAACTGCTTGTCAATTTCAATAAGTACGTTTTTTTTTTTTTTTTTTTACTAATACATTTCTTAGTACCCTCAGTTTAAAAGCAGATTGGTTTTATTAAAAGAGTGCTGAACCATTCAGCGGTGTGATTGAATGTAGGTCATATTGAATTATGAGGTGGGGTTTTGGACAAGGGGAAATTATAAATCAAAGTGGTGAGTCACCCTATAATGTTTAGTTTTAACTTCAGGTGCAAAAACAAGAACTCCTTAATGGAAACATGCAAATGTGCTAATGAAAAATACATATTCACAAGTGACATTTTTTACGTTCCTTTAAAATAATATTTCTCCCCTTCTGCATGTCTAGATTCTTTCACTAGACCATAATAAACATTAATTGTCTACTTTATTGATTAGAGCAGTATTTATCTGGCACAAACACGAGAATCACATTAAACTTGAAGAAATGTACATTAAATACAATTAATAAAACTACAAAACTGTCATGTACACAATGGTATTCAGAAGATGCATGACGCAGACTATTGATCAAAGATACTTTTAATAAACACAGAGAGTCACAGCAGGAAAATACACAGGGAGAATAAACACTGATCAACTAACTTCTAACATTGACGTGAACCGGCAAAGAATTTGATCACAACCAGGGGTATAAATACACAAGAGCAAACCAGGGAACTAAACAAGACACAGGTGAAAATAATCATTAACTGAGGAAACAATCAGGGAGTAAATGAGGTCAGCAAGAATGCTAAACTATAAGGGGCCATTTACACAATACCATTGTCAACTCAAACCGGAAAACGTTTTATATACGTTTTGGTCGTGAATTTACACAACAATAGTGTTTTTTTTCAATCAGGTTGCAGAGTGCAAGTTTTTGAAAATGATATACTGTAATTGTCTCAAATTTGTGAAACGTTGACATCATGTGGGATGTGGTGTGTGTGTGTGTGTGTGGTGGGGGGGTATGTTGAAAACACAAAGCAAGAAACTGTAAAAGCAGACAACCTCTTCCTTTGGTAACCATAAACTGCCTTATCTAATCTCTCCCAGGAACTGGAAGACTCTTACTCAACATGCATGACAACCAAAGGCATTGAAGGATCTAGATAAAGGCAAGCTAGCAGGGTTGGGATTAGATTTGAGAAAGCTTCTACGACAAGTGTTTAACAAGGTTGGGCTCAGCAGGATAGCACGAGGCACAAATAATTGGAACACTGGGGAACCGTGTTCTGCAGGGGGTTTCGGCACAGACCTGATATGTGACAGACAATACAAGCCTTTGTCATCACCCATTGTTCATTGAGCTGTTAGCAGATGGTGTAAATCACAACATGTGGCGGTGTCCCATCTGTTGCTCGGGGCACGATCCTTTGCCTTTTGAATGTCTAGAAGGGATGAAAACATAATTAAGCAGTAATAAAGATGATAAATGCATTTACCCAACCCTTCAAAAGTCATTGTGTTATGGAGGATTTCTTCCTTTTTCAAAATATATACTAAATTCATTAATATATAGAAATTCATTGAGTTGTGAGAAGTCCTGGCGAAATTAAGTTGTCTCTCACATTTGTGCTTTAATCTATATGTGTATAGCTGAAAGAACATTGATTTTCTGTATATATTTTTTTTTCTTTGTGAGATATATCTAAAAATAGATTGTGTATACTACTTTATTAATTAAACTAGCTTATGCTGCTTATGCTGTAATTATCACTGTAATCTACCATTTACATACAATTTTTGTTAACTCAGAAAACCCAAGAAAAGTTTAATTTATTGGTTTGATTTTTTTTTTTTTTTAGGCTGGCAAATTCTTAATAAAGTTTTCTCTAATGTCCTCCACCACTGCAGTCATTTTTCTTTGTTTGCATTCACTCATTTCCCAAAGTCTTGAATGTTGAATTGTCAATACAACTGACAATTTTGAGAGAAGATCAGATAAACTTATCTCAAAAAAACCATTGATTATAAATCTGTTTTATAGTGAGGGAAGTCTAGCTCTGCTATGGGTGGAAGTCAATAGGCCAAGAAAGGCAGTAATTGCTTCAGATTCCAGCTCAACTTTGATCAGCATCACACAATTTCAGTTAAAATCAAGACAGGATATTGTAATTGAAATAATACAAGTTGCAAATAATCTGCTACAATCAGAAGTCGAGATAACTCTTATATGGGTACCAGCTCACATAGGAGTCATAGGAAATGAGTTGGCAGATAAATGTGCTAAGCAAGCAGCTGGAAATTCCAATGTAGATATTGAGGTTAATTATAGCAAAGCAGAAATTAAGAGTGTGGTTAAAAACATTGTTAAGGGTGAATAGCAAATATTATGGGACGATGGGCAGACTGGAAGACAGCTTTATAATATCCAGAATAAAGAGGGAAAGGGTAGAAATATGAACGGAAGTAAGGAGGAGGAGGATGTGTTGTCAAGAATGAGGTATGGTCACACAAGATTAAATAAAACTTTGGTAATAATGAAGAAGCATGCTGATGGCAATTGTGAATTATGTGATAGTCCAGAGTCTGTAGAACATGCTATACTACAATGTCCTAAATATCAGGAAGAAAGACAGAGATTAAGTTCACAATTGCAAAGAAAACAGTTAAGATTAAACTTAGAAGACATCCTACAAATAAGCTCAAGTGAAATATGTTTTAAATATACATTTAGCTTCCTGAGGAATACAGGACTAATTAAAATAATTTAGGTGAAGTTTATATATATATATATATATAAACTTCACCTAATATATATATATATATATATATATATATATATATATATATATATATATATATATATATATATATATATATATATATATATATATATATAATATTTTATATTATAATTTTTATGGCGGATGGCAACTAACTTTAATGGTGCATTACCGCCACCTGCTGGACTGGGGTGTGGTACTGGAGTCTACCTTTTTTTTTATGTAGACTCCAGTACCACACCCCAGTCCAGCAGGTGGCGGTAATGCAGTTAGTTGCATTACCGGTTAGTTGCCAACCACCATAAAAATAGAAACAATGAAGAAGAAGAAGTTAGATTTGTATTGGAACGGAGGGAGTAAGCATTGCTTATGGCTCCAAACAAACACTTGTCCTGGGGTGTGTTTCCCGTACAACACCGTAACTCGCTGCTTCACCACCATAGTGCGATGCATCGTTGAAGAAATCAACTAGCTAGTCCCGACGGTTTCCCGAAACCGTACTGTCGCAAAGTGGTCGTTCAACCACGTTGGTTTATGACGTCACACACGTGGTGGAGAAATAACTTCTTTTAATGAAACTGTTTGAGATCGAATTAATGCTAGATGTTTTAATATAAATTACAAACATGGCATCTGAGGACTATTTCTCATTTTTCATAGTTATTTCGCTTTATTTCTAGATTAAATCATAGGCTCATTCTTACACAATAGAGCACATTCACACATGTGCAGTCTTCAAAAATGGTACTTTAAATATCTTGACAAACTCAAAGATGTAAATGACATTTGTATGTATTCTAAATAGAATACACAGGTTGTACTGAATGCCAGCTTTCTTATTTGTTCAAGATATGGATTTATTAAGTTCACATGTCATGCAATCTAGAAACTGAGCTGTCGTTTCAACCACACAACTTTGCAATGCTGTTTGCGAATGTTCGTTGGAACGATGGTTTCGGGAAACACCGACTCGTTGAACTATGCTGATAACGATGGAACTTGCAAAAATAGTTGGCAAACGATGCTTTCGGGAAACGCAACCCAGATTGAGAAACCTTGAGTGTTATACTCAATCTGAAGTAAGCATTGTTTCTTTTCTTTTCTTTTCTTTTCTTTTCTTTTCTTTTCTTTTCTTTACCTTTATTGAATGTTTCTGGTTAATTTCTGTATAGTTATGTTCTAATGTGATTTATTTCATTTGTAGAATGACTCCAGATTCAGTGGGATGTATCCTTATATTCATATGCCTGTTTTTGACCTGAGTCATAAAGATGACCTTGAAGTTGGTTAAGAGGATATGAGCAATGATTTAATCTGATGTGGATCTTTGAACTGGATTATGTCACAAATGGGATTTCAAGATCTTCTAGTTCTCTTACGAGAGTATCTCTCATACTGCGTAATATCTTACGCTATGAGGAAAAACCTCTTTTCCACGAGATATTGAAGCCAGAAAATTATCCTTAATTTTGAATCAATGTAAAACGCGCTGCGACAGCATGCAGACATAGGCAAGGCGGCTCGTGTGCCTATTGGCTGACCTGTGGCAACAGCAGCAGCCTATAGAGAGAGGCCCGTGGCGGGACGTGACGTAATGGGCGCGAAGCGCCCCCATTGCGTATCACGTCACGTCCCGCCAGAATAGGCATGGACTTGGCCTATAAATATGGCTCGACAGGCTGATACAAACTGATTTTCATCTCTTCAGCGAAGCACTACTGCATCGCTGGATCCGGAGTGAGAAGCCGCGCCGTCTGATAGTAAGCCTTCTGCGGGACGAGCCTTCGAGCCTGAAGCCGCTGGCCTTCACCTCGCCGCCTTCAGCCGCCGTACCTGCTACGCTTTCCGGCGTTATATCCTTTTACTCTGCTGGGAGTGTGTGTTCGCCGTCGCGACTCACACTCTCTCTCTTTATCTAAAAGAGCAGCGTCTTTTTAAAGATGCTTCATTCCTGTGGCTCGTGCTAAAAATGTCAATATTGCAGCAATGAGCCTGTTGTATGACACGTCGCCTGCAAACAAACGCGAGACACACTAAACTGGGATGACGCTCTCTTATCTGCTCGAAGCTTTTTTAAGTTTATGTCGTTTACCCCTGTGGCTCAGTGGTGAAACCCAAAGCCTTCTCACGAGAGACCCGTGTTCGATCCCAGCTCTTGCAGCAGATCAATTTTAGTCTCGCCGCGGCCAGACTTCAACCGAAACTTTTCGCTCGTTCAGTTCCAGGAAATGGAACTTCAGTATTTTGCAGTAAACAAGCCGGTACCATGGCCCGATTGCCTGCACACAAATGCCGTTTCCACGGCGACCCAGAAAATAATTGATATAAGCAGTGTATTTTCTGGTATTCCGGCCACAGCCGATGGTGTTATGAGTGTAATAAAAATGCCCACAGCCCGGTGTTCATTTCTACACACCAACACAGCCCGCCACAGTGCAGGGCTTGCACAAATGAGATCGACTCATGTCAATTGTGCATTAAATGTAGTGAATGTGCCCACAACCCAGTGCCCACAAACACTACACACTGCATGTACCACGGTTTCTGTAAAACGAAACCAACACACATACAGTCAGCTCAGAGTCTTCCAAGCCTCCTGGGAAAACGACTGTGTTTAAGTCTCGCCGCGGCCAGACTCCACCGAAACTTCTCGCTCGTTCAGTTCCAAACAATGTGACCGTTCCAGTGTATTTTGCAGTAAACAAGCCGGTTCATTTGCCCGCTTGCCTGCACACAAAAGCCGTTTTTACGGCTACCCAGATAAATCAAATAAAGAGTGTATTTTCTGGTGTTCCGGCCATGGCCGATGGTGTTGTAAGAATGCCCACGTCTAAGTGCCCATTCCCACACACAGACACAGTCCGCCACAGTTCAGGGCTAGCACAAATAAAAATTGACTCATGTCGATTGTGCAAAAAATTTAGTGAATGTGCCCACGACACAGTGCCCACACACACTACACGATGCATGTCCCATGGTTTCTGTAAAAACGAAACCAACACACATTCAGTCAGCACAAGCCGACGGTGTTCTCAGTGCAGTGAGTGTGCCCGCTGTCCCGCACCCACATTCCCTTACAGACGCGCTCAACCCCACGGGGTTTGTCCCGTTCACTCTCTCTCCATAATCTGTCATAGAGAAATCG
This sequence comes from Siphateles boraxobius, assembly GCF_051911475.1. Lineage (NCBI taxonomy): Eukaryota > Metazoa > Chordata > Actinopteri > Cypriniformes > Leuciscidae > Siphateles > Siphateles boraxobius. The sequence goes on from NW_027509175.1 coordinate 11,567,768, forward strand.
AGCGTGACCAGGCTGCCCGCCGTGATCGGTGCGCCCCCCGCCTCGCACACTGTAAACACAGTGTTTATGTCTCAGCACACCGAAGCTCTGCTATGCCGCGGCCAGAGCCCGGATTTCATTCTACCTCTAGCTATTCACGCAGATGCGTGGGCAAAGCTTCCCTGTGTATCAGAATGGGTGTTGAACACTATAAAAAGAGGCTATTCGCTACAGTTCGCTCGACGTCCCCGCCGTTACACGGCACGAGTCGAAACTACGGTAAACAACAAAGTATCATATTCTACTTCGAGCCGAAATAGCGAAACTACTGAGCAAAGGGGCCATAGAACCTTTATCTCAGGCTCAGAGCAAATGGGACTATGCAGCAGATATTTTCTGGTATCGAAAAAAGACAGGGGTCTCAGACCCATTCTAGATCTACGACAGCTGAACAGAGTGCTTGTGAAGCGCCAGTTCAGAATGCTGACAACCAGGAATATCAATACACAGTTTTGCTGTTCGGCCTGTACCTAGCACCCCGTACATTTACAAAGTGCATGGACGCGGCTCTCGCACCCCTGAGACTTCAGGGCATGCGAGTCTTGAACTGCTTGGACGATTGGCTGATTCTAGATCGATCACACTCAGAGCTCATAGAACACAGAACTACATTACTCGAGCATCTCGAGAATCTGGGTCTCACAGTCAAATCCTTCCGCCGCGGCTCTATAGACCCGCTCAAAAGGTTTCAGAAAATACTGGGCCTCATGGCCTCAGCATCTTCGGTACTTCGGCTGGGCCTGCTTCCCATGCAGTTATGGTTGAAAGCGCGAGTTCCACCCCGGGCATGGACCTCTGGTCTGTTTCACCTCAAGGTCGACATGAAATGCGTTTCGGCTCTGGCACCTTGGAAAATAGCCGACTGGTATCAATCAGGCGTGAGTCTGGGGACTCCCTCGAGTGTGACGGTGGTGTCCACGGACGCCTCCACTTCGGTATGGGGAGCGCTGCTCGAGGGCAGACTGTTCTTTGGCCAGAGGTCAGAACGGGAAAAGCTTCTACACATAAACTGTCTAGAACTGTTGGTAGTCGACAACGCGCTACGGCGCTTTTGTCCCCAGATAAAAGGCCACCACGTCTTGCCCGGTCGGACAACATGTCAGTGGTGGCATACATAAATCGCCAGGGCGGCGTCAGGTCCCGAAACCTTTACAGGCTGACGGAACGCCTCCTGGTCTGGGCTCAGCACAACCTGCTTTCACTGAAAACAGCGCATGTGCCTGGTCGCCTGAATCTGGGACCAGACAGTCTGTCCAGAAACAATGTCCCAGCAGGGGAATGGTCGCTGCACCCGCAGACGATCCAACTGCGTGGGAAACATTCGGCAGAGCGCAGGTGGACCTGTTCGCGTCCCAAAACGGATGCCCAGTGCTGCTCGTGGCTCCTAATGCGGCTGACCAGCACTGCCCCGTGGCCTATACCGGTGAGGAGAGACCTCTTCTCTCAGGCAAAGGGCTCGATTTGGCATCCACGCCCGGATTTATGGTCCCTACATGCATGGGCAATCAACGGGTACCCGCTAACCTCCCGGAGGGAGTGTTAAACACGATCACGCAGGCTAGAGCCCCATCTACTAGACGGCTCTATTCCTCGAAATGGTCGGTGTTCTCTGCCTGGTGTCAAGCTCAGGGCTTTTCACCCGTAGACTGCGGGGTTACAGAAGTGCTCTCCTTCCTTCAGGAGCTGCTGGATAAGGGCAGAACCCCATCCACGCCACGGTCAAAACCGACGTCTGGCCAGTCACTGTGGAAAAACGACCTGGTCGTGCGATTCCTCAGGGGAGCTCGGAGGCCGAATCCTCCCAGACCCCCCTCAGTCCCTGTGTTGGACCTTTCTACGGTTTTGGAACCCATGAAAGGTGCCCCATTCGAGCCAATCCATTTGTAAGACATGAAACATCTGTCTTTCAAAACGGTGTTTCTTATGGCTCTCGCTTCAGTGAAGCGCATAGGGGAGTTACAAGCGCTTTCAGTAAGCGCGTCATGTATGGAGTGTAAGGGGTGTACAGTTAAAGACCCAGAACCAGATATGAAGAATGAAGACCCAGAGTCAGAATTATAAAAAAATTAAAGAAAATATTTACTGAAGATAGTTTGCAGTTTCATCAGCAGAAGTCAGCTTCAATACTCGCACAGGAGTTCGTAGGCCGCCCTGCTTACAGTTACAAAGATCACAGCAGTTATACGATTTCCAAGGTCTAATCTACGTCATTGCTTACAGGATGACACATATACAGGATGATCATAATCAGGATGATTTCCACACATATACAGATAGACTGAAGCATATCTCCATCGATTATGCAGCTGAAGTTGGGCACGTCATGACCTTCCAGGTCGCAGATTTGGGTTGCTGGGCGCCAGCATGTCCAGAACAACAACTCAGTCAATCTCCAATAATGCCAGTGGTTCCTTAACTTGTAACCAAGAAGACTAACACACACACCGACACACAGCTTTTCCAAGGTTGGATTTGGCCAGGCTCTCACTATAAACAGGAGAGTCCTCTCAAAACATCAAGATAATGCGTTCTTTCTCTCAAGGATAGCTAAACTTTAGTCTAACTGGAAAGAAAGGCTTTAACAAAGAAATGGCCCCTTAAACTATTGGCTTCAATGACCCCTATATGTTTTAACACATTGAAGACCTTTCTCAAACACAAAACAAGTCCCTATTTAATTTCTGGAAGCTGGGTTAAATAAGCAAGCACTGCATTCAGATATCAAATACAGACATTAAAGAATACATGAAAAGAACATTTCAGTAATCACACTGGTAACTTATATAAATAAAGTAAAATCTCCAGAGAAGTCATTCAACTCATTTGATATTTAGAAGGAAAAATATTGATTAATACCTTAATTATAATCAATCATTACATATACATTGAAGCAGCAGTGGAAAGCCCGCACAGAATGGGCGTGGCTTAGCGTATATAAGCAGGGCTCGTAGGCTGTATTCTCTGGTTTTCATCGACCCCGGGCTACTGCCCTTGGGACTTTGGTGTCGGATCCCAGTACGCACGGCGTGTTGCATTGTGTTCCCCATAGCGTAAGCTATTACGCAGTACGAGAGATACTCTCGTCAGAGAACGTTTTGTTACTAACGTAACCTCGGTTCTCTCGAGGGAACGAGTACTGCGTATCTTGCCGTGCATACAACAGTGCTGGTTCGCTTCAGCGATGACAACCAGTTTGTATCAGCCTGTCGAGCCGTATTTATAGGCCAAGGCCACGCATATTCTGGGCCTCTCTCAATAGGCTGCTGCTGTTGCCACAGGTCAGCCAATAGGCACGTGAGGCGCCTTGCCTATGTCTGCATGCTGTCGCAACGCGTTTTACATTGATTCAAAATTAAGGATAATTTTTGGCTTCAATATCTACTGGAAAAGAGGTTCCCTTTCAGTCGATAACGTCGGACGTAGTCGACGCCGACTGAAACGGGATCACGCTAGGGAGCCTATCGTCTTCGAGTATTATTGAACGAGCCAATACACATTGGCGTGCGAGATTTGCATCTCACACTCCGCCCCGCAGCGCGGGTATAAATACGGAAGTGGATGCACGCACCATTTGCCTTTCGCTTCGGAGCCGAGCTTCATGTCTGGATCTGAAGAGTGTTGTTGTACAACGAGAGAGTGTGTCGGCGCTTCTTTGGGAAGTCTCTCCTGGTGTCGGTGGTTACAGCGCGAGTGCAGCGGTGATCGCGAGCTTCAAGCTCTCAACTGCTGTTTTCACAGCAACCAAATTTCTGTTTGTGTTTGTTTATCTGACGGTCGGTTGAGGGCGAGAAAGTGAGTGCTTCACTGGCACAGGGTGCACCATTCCTGTGTCAGTGTTGCCGCGGTCATTCCCCTGTGTGCTCCGGCACTGGTGAGAGGTTTTCACTTCCTAAAAGAGCAACACGGGTGCGTTTGCGTCTTTTTCAAGATGTCATTCCGCCCGTGCGTTTCTGGGTGCGGTCGTTCCCTGTCTCTCTCTGATGGTCACAATTGTTGTATCACGTGTTTGGGCTTACAGCACGCTGAGGCAGCTTTTGTGGACAGCTCATGTTTTCACTGTGGGAACATGACTGTCGCAGTGTTGAGGGCGAGACTCGCCTTCGTCCGCGGAGAGCGAGTCCCCATTGCCATGCCCCACCCCCGGGTGCTGCATGGGATGGGTGACCGGAGGGTAGTGTTGGATGTCCCGCCCGGTAACCATTCCCTGTGGGCTCCTCACCCCTCCCTTCCACTGCTACCATTGGAGCCTCCGGTGTTATCTGCTGGTCCATCTGTAATGGGTGGGCCAGCGGTTTCACTCGGGGCTCCCCTGGGGGACAGGATGTCGATTGCAGCATCGGAGGGTGAGCTGATGTCTGGAGATGACGACTCGGCTGCGTTGTCTCCCTCCGGGAGTTCAATGTTGCCCGAGCCGGATCCAGAATTATCAGCTATGCTGAAACGGGCTGCCGAGGCTGTCGGGCTCGAGTGGAACCCTCCACCGTGTCCTGTTCAGTCTCGGTTGGATGATTGGTATCTCGGGGCGGGCCGTGCTGGTTCTCAGCCCGCCGCCCCAGTGCCCTTCTTTCCCGAAGTGCATGAAGAGCTTGCTTGGTCGTGGAAGGCACCTTTTACTGCTGAAAACGACTTAAGTAGTTCTTCCTCCCTCACTACCCTTGTCGGAGGAGCGGTGAAGGGTTATGAGGCTATCCCTCCAGTGGAGCGGTCTGTTGCGACTCATTTATGTCCAACGACCGCTGCATCCTGGGTGGGGGATCCTTGTTTCCCCTCGCGGGCCTGTGAGTTCGCGTCAGGATTGGTGGTCAGAGCTTACAGAGCTTGCGGGCAAGCCGCTTCCTCTTTGCATGCCTTGGCGTTGTTGCAGGTCTACCAGGCCAAGACACTCATGGACATGCACGAGGGTAGTTTGGACCGGGCGCTCATGAGTGAGCTCCGCACCGCCACTGACCTCGCCCTCCGGGGTACGAGTGTCGCGGCGTGTGCGGTCGGTCTAGCGATGTCCACTTTGGTGGTCCAGGAACGCCATCGTTGGCTCAGCCTGGTTGAGATGGCGGATGCGGACAAGGTTCGGTTCCTGGACTCCCCAATTTCCCAGGTTGGGTTGTTCGGCGACGTGGCGGAGAGCTGCGCCCAACAGTTCTCTGCCACCCAGGTTCGGACGGAGGCTCCCCGACACACCCTATCCCGGCGGCCCGCTGTTGCCTCCACCCTGCCGCCGGGGATAGTCCCTCCGCCCTTTCGTCGCCGAGGGCGCCCCCCTGCCGCTGCCTCCGGTTCCGCGGGGTCTCCGCAACAGCCTTCACCCAGGCCCCAGCGTAGAACCAGCAGCAGGCAGGCCGCCCAGTCTGTCTCAGTCACTGCCCAGCCAGGGGGCGAGTGTCAGAAACGTTCCTGAGACATGGGGGGACTAACTCTTCAGATGGTTACCGTTCCACCATTGGTTCTCCGGAGTCCAGTGGTACCCAAATTGTCAGAAGAGCGAATTTTCTCCGTCCCTGGGTCCCAAGAGGGCGAGGCTGGCGGCTTGCGACCCTGTAGAACAGCCTTGCTCCCCCCAGCCCCCTCTTGTTCGCCAGCCCGCAACACGAGGCGGTCGAGGACCCGGTCATCCGCCTTCTCTCCCGTCCTCTGTTGCCCCGTGGAGACAGGTAAGTGCAGCACGGCTCACTCAGACCCCGCTTCGGGCCGCCCACGGGCCTTCCGAGCCGGGTCCCTGCCCTCCACCGCGCTGCCCCACCCCGGGTATGCCTGTGTTACCCTTGGTCCCCCTGGTCCGGTTCGTCGAGGCCTGGAAAGTGCTCTCCAACCCGTCCGGCTGGCTCCTCCGTACCATCAGGCTCGGCTACACGATTCAGTTCCGCCGGAGTCCGCCCAAGTACAGTGGCGTTCGCCACACTTCAGTGTCGAGCGAATCTGCTCCTGTCATGCGCGCGGAGATCGCGGTCCTGCTGGCGAAGGACGCGATAGAGCCGGTGTCGGTAGCCGATATGAAGGCCGGCTTTTACAGCCCGTACTTCATTATACCCAAGAAAGGGGGTGGGTTACGACCAATCCTGGACCTGCGAGTCCTGAATCGGGCCCTTCACAAGCTCCCGTTCAGAATGCTGACGCAGAAACGCATCTTCCAATGTGTCCGTCCCCAGGATTGGTTTGCAGCGATCGACCTGAAGGACGCGTACTTTCATGTCTCCATCCTGCCGCGACACAGGCCATTCCTGCGTTTCGCGTTCGAGGGTCAGGCGTATCAGTACAAAGTCTTACCCTTCGGGCTGGCCCTGTCACCCCGTGTCTTTACGAAGGTTACGGAGGCAGCCCTCGCTCCCATGAGAGAGCAGGGCATTCGCATTCTCAACTATCTCGACGACTGGCTGATACTAGCTCAGTCTCGGGAGCTGTTATGCGAACACAGGAATTTGCTGCTCCAGCACATCAGCCAGCTGGGTCTTCAGGTCAACTGGGAGAAGAGCAAACTCGCCCCTGTGCAGAGGATCTCTTTTCTCGGTTTGGAGCTGGACTCGGTCCAACACACGGCGCGCCTCACAGAGAATCGCGCCCGGTCAGTGCTGAACTGCCTGAATTTTATCAAGAGCAGAACAGTGGTTTTTCTGAAACAGTTTCAGAGGCTCCTGGGGCATATGGCAGCCGCAGCCGCAGTTACGCCGCTCGGCCTGCTTCATATGAGACCACTCCAGCACTGGCTTCGCGACCGAGTCCCGAGGTGGGCGTGGCGGAGAGGCACGCTCCCTGTGAGAATCACCGCGGCCTGCCTCCAAACCTTCAGCCCGTGGTCGGACCTTTCATTTCTCCGGGCCGGAGTGTCCCTAGAACAAGTGTCCAGGCATGCTGTGGTCTTCACAGACGCCTCCAACACCGGCTGGGGGGCCACGTACAACGGGCATGCAGTAGCTGGCACCTGGACGGGGTCCCGCCTGCATTGGCACATCAACTGCCTCGAGTTGTTAGCAGTGCTCCTTGCTTTGAGACGCCTCAGGACGACGCTGCTCGGCAAACACGTACTGGTCCGGACGGACAACACTGCGACCGTTGCGTACATCAACCGCCAAGGTGGTCTACGTTCCCGCCGCATGTCACAACTCGCCCGCCACCTCCTCCTATGGGGTCAGAAGCATCTGAGGTCGCTTCGTGCCGTTCACATCCCTGGCCTGCTCAATCGTGCCGCCGACGAGCTCTCACGACAGATTGTGGCCTCGGGAGAATGGCGGCTCCATCCCCAGGCGGTCCAGCTGATATGGGACCACTTCGGGGCCGCACAGATAGATCTGTTTGCCTCTCCGGACTCGTCCCATTGCCAGTTGTTTTATTCCCTCGAGATGGATGCACTGGCTCACAGCTGGCCCCGGGGCCTCCGCAAGTATGCGTTTCCCCCAGTGAGCCTTATTGCACAACTACTGTGCAAAGTCAGGGAGGAAGAGGAGCAGGTTTTGCTAGTTGCCTCTCATTGGCCCAACCGAACCTGGTTCCCCGAACTTTTTCTCCTCTCGACAGCTCCTCCCTGGCCTATTCCTCTGAGAGAGGACCTACTCTCTCAGGGACGGGGCACCATATGGCACCCGCGTCCAGACCATTGGAGACTCCATGTGTGGTCCCTGGACGGGACGCGGAGGTTCTAGGTAGTCTACCACAGGCAGTCGTAGATACCATCACGTCAGCGAGAGCCCCCTCTACGAGGCTTGCTTACTCCCTGAAGTGGAAACTGTTCGTTGAGTGGTGTGCTTCTCAAGGAGAAGACCCCCGAAGGTGTTCGATCATTTCCGTGCTTTCTTTCCTGCAAGAGGCTTTGGAGCGTCGGCTGTCCCCCTCCACCCTCAAAGTGTATGTCGCCGCTATTGCCGCACATCACGATGCAGAAGACGGGAAATCCCTGGGGAAGCATGACTTGATCGTCAGGTTCCTGAGGGGAGCCAGGAGGTTGAATCCGCCTCGCCTCCCCTCTATACCCTCTTGGGACTTATCTCTGGTGCTAACCGCACTGCAGAGACCGCCCTTCGAGCCTTTGCAGGTAGCAGAGTTAAAAATTCTGTCCCAAAAGACAGTTCTCCTACTTGCTTTGGCCTCCATCAAGAGGGTAGGGGACCTGCACGCATTTTCGGTCAGCGAATCGTGCCTGGAATTCGGGCCGGCTAACTCTCACGTTATCCTGAGACCCCGGCCTGGATATGTGCCCAAGGTTCCTACCACCCCCTTTCGGGACCAGGTGGTGAACCTGCAAGCGCTGCCCCCGGAGGAGGCAGACCCAGCCCTGGCTTTTCTCTGTCCCGTTCGCGCCCTGCGCTTGTACGTGGACAGAACGCAAAGCTTTAGGACCTCAGAGCAGCTCTTCGTCTGTTATGGAGGTCAGCGGAAGGGAAAGGCTGTCTCCAAGCAGAGGTTGGCCCACTGGATAGTGGATGCCATCATCTTGGCGTATGAGTCCCAAGGTGAACCCTGTCCCCCCGGACTGCGAGCTCACTCCACAAGGAGTGGAGCGTTGGCGCAGGGTGCCTCGCTGACAGATGTCTGTAGAGCTGCGGGCTGGGCGACACCTAATACGTTTGCTAGATTCTATAGCCTACGTGTAGAACCGGTTGCTTCCCGTGTGCTCTCTTCTCATAGAAGCCAGTAACACCGTGAGCCCCGGTTCAGTGTCGGCTTGCTGCGCCATTCCCCTCTTACGGACCGGATACGTGCGCCATTTCGCTCCGCTTGAATTCCCTTGTCCGGAACCTGTTGAGCTCATCCGTACCCCCCCCAACGTCGGACGTGGCGGAACGTCTGGTGTTAGGCCTACCACTCGTATGCAGTGTGGAACCCGTGTTAGGCTGGGTCCATATGTTGCGGTCCCTACGGCGACCCCATATGTGTATTCTTCCACGATACGGCTCCCCAAAGTGAGCCCGTGTCTTTCCCTTGGCAGAGTCCTGCCGTCACTGTAAATTGGTGTGTCTCCCCCCTCTCTAGGCTGGAGCCACCCCAGTGACATTCCATATGTTATACTGCCCGGCCCACCGCCCAGTTCATATGTGTATGCCCCCCCCCCCCCCCCCCCTTTCGGGTTGGTTGGGCTTCCGCAGCGTCCCTTCCTTCCAATGTTGGGCACGCTTTCCCAGTGTTACCAAGTCTAACTGAGTGGGTCTTGTGGAACAGCAGCGACTTCCTGGCCTAAGCCCTGTCCTTTTCCGCTAGAACGTCGGGAGGATCAGAAGGCTTTTGTCTAGGCACTGGAAGGTGGCAGCGTTAGTGGCGTGTTCAATGGTTGATCCCATTTCAGTCGGCGTCGACTACGTCCGACGTTATCGACTGAAAGGGAACGTCCTGGTTGCGTATGCAACCCACCGTTCCCTGAAGGAGGGAACGGAGGACGTAGTCCCCTTGCCACTACCGCTGGACCACCGCTGACTCCGAGTTACGCTCGGCTCCTCAGCGAAAAGCAAATGGTGCGTGCATCCACTTCCGTATTTATACCCGCGCTGCGGGGCGGAGTGTGAGATGCAAATCTCGCACGCCAATGTGTATTGGCTCGTTCAATAATACTCGAAGACGATAGGCTCCCTAGCGTGATCCCGTTTCAGTCGGCGTCGACTACGTCCTCCGTTCCCTCCTTCAGGGAACGGTGGGTTGCATACGCAACCAGGACGTTTTCCCCATACCATAAGAATAAGATATTACACAGTACTCGTTCCCTCTCTAGAGAGAACCAAGGTTACGTTGGTAACCGAGTTCGTTTGCTTGGATTTATATTTACACTAAGGAGTACAGCTTGATCTGGGAGAACTTTCGGATTGCAGCATTGGACATTGGCTTTCACAGAAATTAATTTCTACACTGTTTGGACTGAACATACTACATCATCGTCATCATCATCACCACCATCATCATCATCATCATCATCATCATCATCATCATCATTGTCACATAAAAACAAATAAGCTTTTGACTTCTCTGCTGCTGGTTATTATGGGAAATCTGCATGTTGTGTTTTTGTAATATTTATTTTTGTATAATATGCATACTGCACAATGCACCCAGTCCCAAAAACAATTAAAGATATGGCATCATACTGGGCTCTACCGTGTGTAGAGTTACACTCGGCTCCACTCAGCCTCCAGTCTCTGGCTCAAGTCCCATTGACCCAGTCTCACATCACATCACAGCACAGAGATCAGAGTGCAGCAGTTGTCAAGCAAATTCTCTTTCTGAATTTCTGCCCGAGTCTTTGCTCATGCACACTGCAATCTCAAAGCAAATCTCACAGTATGGCTGTAAGCTTTACATAATATCTATGATAATGAAAAGACACGCAAGTGCATTTACTCGGGAATGCTGATAACAGGCCTCAAACGGATGCGAAGGGTTTTACAGAAAGTGGGCAGGACTGCTGTTTTATGATTTAATGGTTCTGCTTCTGCTGTTTACCACTTGTGATTTTTCATGATTTTGTTGTTTTTTTTCCAGTTTTGTTGTGGAAATGTTTCTAGCGTTGAACTGATAGGACCCAGACAACATTAACAAATACATCCATACACCCACATGGATACCTCCACACTTTAAAGTGTAACTAAACCCTAAACCAACTTTTTTTAGTTAATGATCTGTAAGAATGGGGCTTTATTAGTGCTGTTCATTGATTCGAGTAACTTTTTTGACATTTGTGTATAAAGTGTTTAATTCTACAATATATTGCCAATGGGTGGAGTCAGGCTCTGACCAGGGGTTTAGTTACCCTTTAAAGGGGTGGTTGATTATGCTTTCCCTTTTCTAACTGAGTTAGTTTGTATTGTTGCTGTTTGAGCATAAACACAATCTGCAAAGTTACAATGGTCAAAGTTCAAAGCAGAGGGAGATATTTTCTTTTAAAGGGTCACTAAACACGAAAACATTTTTTTTTAGTTAATGATCTGTAAGAATGGAGCTTCATAAATGCTGTTCATTGATTCCAGTAAATTTTTTGACATTTGGGTTTGAAGTGATTTAATTGTACAATATATATGGGTTAAAAACGTCAGAGTGCTGCCCTCTTCAGGTTGAACGGTGGCTACTGCAGTTGAATTTTCCTATTGGATGTTTGCGGTGGTTCGTGACGTAGCGGTTGCTGGTGACGCAGGCAGGTTCCATACAGAGAGATGCGTCCCAGGTGCACGCCCCCCTCCGCTGGGCTCCGCGCACTTTTCCAGCAATTTTCAAATATTGCCAGTGGGTGGAGTCAGGCTCTGACCAGGGGTTTAGTTACCCTTTAAAGAAATAGCTTTTTAAGGACTAAAACAAACGGCTGGTAGGAACTACACAAGCTTCCTCCCGGTTTAGTGACATCACTAACCCTAAAATATTTATGAACACAATTTAAAAGGGCATTATACCACCCCTTTAAACCCTGATTCTCATGACTCCATATCAATTTATGATCTTTTGCCTGCTTTTTTTACAACTTACAGTAGAAGAAATACACAATAAATAAAAAAATACATACATTTTTTAAAGAATGGATCCTGTCGAGGAATTCAACAAAAAAAAACTATATAACCTCACATAAATTCTCAGAAATTAGGGAGCTCAAAGCTCTTAAAAAATATAAATGTTTTTTTCTTTCTTTCTTTCTTTCTTTCTTTATTTCTGTGTTGGCTGTAACTATAGCTGTGTATAGACAAATATTGTACTGTTGTGAACTTTTTTCTCCCACAGTGTAGAAAACTCAGAAGCGAAGACCAGGAGACTCAGGTTTGTATCTTAAGAAGGTTTCTTTATTGAAAACACGAGCTGTGCGTTGCTGTAATCTTCCAAGCTCGTCTCGAGTCTAACTAAGGGAACCTTCCCTTGCAATTTATATAAATTTAGGGGCAGGGCTTAACATTGTGATGAACAAAGCATGTAAATGATGTATACAGGTTTAGGAACCTGCCATACACTGAGAGTGTTACCAATTCCAATCCAATCAGACTAGAGAACAGGAATGGCAGGACTCTCCCGCTGAGACAAAGGCTCCCAAGAGCCACCAAGAGTTTCATTAATCTGATTCATTTAACTTATAATAGAGAGAAACAGGAATGCTAAACTCAACAGAGAGACACAGGAATGCTAAATTCAGTCTCTCTATCATATTTTTTCATGTGATGTAGGATCAGCAGATCTTAAATATATTCTTAAATTTGTAACCCTTCAGTACTCATAAATGTTTTTTTTTTTTTTTTTTTTTCAGGTAAGTGTCATAACTATGCATGGGCAAAGATAAAGAGAAGATCAAAGATAATGGCCTAAGGACAGAACTGCATGAATCCGTCATGCATAAGGAAATCCCAGAATGCATTGCAACAGACTATGTTCTTTACAAATATACTTATAAATCATTCAATACTGAAAAGTATCATTAAAAAGTTCAATCTAATTAAAAATTATACCTATATTATTAGTTTAGTCGTTTATTTTATGTATTTTTATGCTTATTGCAGCACCATAATGCTAGCTTAGGAACATGCTACTACCGGTAAACTGTGAGTTGAGTATGAAGTGCATGTTACTTATTTTATCAGCATATTATCTCGACAACATAACAGGGAAAAAAATTGTTTATAGCTCTTAAACTTTTGCATAAAAATGTGTCATTTGTATCTTTATTTCAAAGTTATCTCAGTTTATGAACTTCTTGTTTTTATTTAAAACAAAAAAGATTAAATGTAATGCAATTTAAATTAAAGTATCTGACAAATGCATAAATGTAAAAGATAATGTGAATAGCATAGGTATGTAATTATGTATATGTATAGCTATGTATATTTTTTATTTTTCCTTTTATTTTTAGTTTGTTTTAGTATTTTTTTGCTATGAGCATTTGTCATTTTTTTTGTTATTTTTATATATTTATTTTTTTAAGTTTAATTGTTATGTTATGGTTAATAGTGTACCCAGATGCAGGAAACGGAATAAACTAAGTTTAATGAAGAACCAGGAAATAATACAGACAGTCAGAATAGAAAATGTAATCCAAATGTCTAGATGATGATGATGATGATGATGATGATGAAGAAGAAGCTCGGCAGAGAATAATTGCAGTGGGCTAAATAATGGCAGCAGGGATAACGCCAGAATGTCCGATGTATGATGGCTTTGAGGACGGGAAAACAAGACGGGTAAATCAGGAGAGAAAACGAAAGCCTGACAGGAACAAACACCACAGTCAATGAGAACGATCCGACAAATACAACTCACGGGCTGTGTGTGAATCCAAAGCTAGCTTCACTTCCTGTCTCCTGAGAAACCTTTATCTGATGGATTTTTGAAGGCTGCATAGATGCATCCTTCACTGCCTTTGATATCCCACAATCCTCTGCGTTTCGGCAGTTGACCTAAAAAATTAAAGATGGCTTCTGAAAGTTGCGGTTGAGTTATGAAGGGAGAGGTAATATCGTGCAGGTGTCACATTAAAGAGGCGGATATTGAAGCATTGCGCTTAATAACTCTTTTTAACATCAAGTTATAAGCAGCAAAATGACAAGCGATAGTTTTTTTCAAGCTGAGAAGCTCACTCAAGATTGTGGATGACCTGGGTATAACAGAGGACACAAAGACAGACATTCATAAATGTTTTTGTTTTCTGAGTTCGGCTGTCTTTTCAAACTAAAATGGTCCTGTGGTCCACTAAAGTCGACATGGCGAAGTCCACTACTGTCAAATTAAAAGTAAAAATAAAATTTAAAAACTCTCACTTGTAGGATGTTTTTATTTTATTTTTTTTATTATTTTTTTTTACCCCAAATAAGTAGGAAATCACACAAAAAAAAATGGGGGGAAAAAAAATGGAAACTTTTTTTCCTTGGGTCTCAGGAGGATATATATATATATATATATATATATATATATATATATATATATATATACATATATATATATATATATATACATATATATATATATATATATATATATATATATATATATATATATATATATATATACATATATATATATATATATATATATATATATATATATATATATATATATTTATTTATATATATATATATATATATATATATATATATATATATATATATATATATATATATATATTTATATATATATTTGTATATAAATTGGTTTTCATACCGCAATGTACAAGTAGCCTATCGTAAAATCTCTAAAGACAGACATTTTATACCATCACCAAAATATATATCGTCATATTGCCCAACCCTAAAGTTAGCAATAACAACACAGATGGCTAACATGTAATTGAAATCACTGTATTAATTGCATGCATCTCTGGGGATCATATAATCATAAATGACAAATAAAAAATCTCAAAGTGACCATCAGTTAAGCTGAAATTATATTTTGCACCACCTTCATGTAGACATCTTTGCATTCAATGTTTTATTAAAACGTTGACCAAGACATTCAGTTCAGATATTCCCAACCTCTTCCAACTCTCTCTTACTCTCTCGCTCTCTCGGTTTATGGTCTATATCGGAGCTGCTTGTGTCAGCTAAAGGTCACCCGAATGCAAAAGCAGAAGCCTGAATTCTGCCCTGGTGTTAGTAGTCCTCTGCCGAGCAATTATGGCAACTGAATTACCATGGCTTGCAAGGTTGTCTGGGATCATTACCAATTAACCTTTAGGGATGCCTGGCACCGTGTTTGAATGTGTTTTGTCGGGGAAACAAAGGGGAGAGGAAGGAAAACACTGGTCTAAATTATCCAGAGCTTGACAACACAATATTACCAACTAATTACCCAGAAGCTCACGTCCCCCGGCGTCAGACAGGTCTGTGTCCTAATAATGCAAAGGAGAAACTTTTCTTGTTATTGTCTGTTCTTTTAAAGGAATATTCCGTGTTCTGTAGAAGTTCAGCTCAATCAACCCCACTTGTTGTATAATGCTGATTACAACAAAAAAAACTATTTACGCTTGTTAAATCACACTTTCCGCTTATCGATTCATGTGTGTGCATTTTAACGTGACCATAGGCCAGCTTTTGGCTTCCGGATTGGTCCATGCTAAGTAAACATTGTTTCCTGTAACAGCGATGGCTGAGCCTGACAAGATCCAAATTTAAAAGTCTTTGTACGAATTAAATATCATGAAAATGTTTGAACTGTCTTAGTGATTTATTGGTAAGACTACAAAGCTCTGATTAAGACCTAAATTTAAGGACTAATTTGAAATGCACTGGGGAAGTCATCGGCTGGCAGCTCTCTTCTCACACAGAACTGATCCACTGTTTCATGATGAGAAGCAGGACCTCTCGCACACTGGACCCGTATATGTTTCTGGATATATCATAAACAGCAACCCTTCTGTTACCAAAATTACCAAAGATTACCAAAATCTTTGTTACAGTGAGACATAAGGAAAGTAGTCAAATCAGTTAACATTAAAGTACTCATTCTCTCAATAGGCTTTATGTCGAACGTCACATGAACAAACAGGAAAGCTGGTCTCAGCGCATCCGCTTGTCAGAGAAAGAAACAGCAGAATAAACTGATGGATAATCTTTGCTTGCTCCTTTGAATGTATCTTAAGTGAAATATATCTTTATTTAAAGAAAACAGTTCACGAGTTCACACTTACATCAAATTAAACAGAGTAAAGACTATGCGTATTTGGCATGCTGTGCGGAGGAAGGCTCCAGGCTCGTAATTTTGGCCCGAACCCAGAGTATCCCCCCCCCGTTGTTAGGACTATAGCGAGGACATGGGGTGGTGGAGGGATGGTGTTAAACTGTCAACAAACGGAGGTAAGTCTGCTGTGTATATATATATATATATATTGTAACTCATTGATTGGGTTGATTAACTGAATGTGCTCCACAGGTGTTTACTAAGCTTTAATTATCTGAACGTGTTCCTCCCGAACTTTGTTAATAAAACATCATTACAAGAGACCTGGGCCAGAAGTAAACTAACCTGTTTTACAGAATACGAACGTTTTTTGCTCATATCCCCCATACTACAGCCACAAGACAATCAGTTAACAATATAATAGCAATCCGTCTAATTTGTCATATTTCGTTGCACGTCCTTGATATGAGAATGTGAGTTGAACTCGAATAGCATATCAAATTTCAGTAACTTATTTTAAGAATATTTATTACCAAAATTAAATGGAACAAAAATGATACATGATGAAAAAAAAATGTATCACTTTTCAGTTTCAGGAAATATTTCAAATATTATACTTCATTTACAATTATTTAAGCCAAATCTATATCTATATAAATAATAAAGTAACTTGTCGCTCTTACTTTGTGTTAACATGAATTTTAGTGTGAAAAGGATCACTTTTATGTGTGAAGTTTTATCCAATTGTACAACTTTGCTTCCATGACAACGTAATGTCTAAAAAGGAGAGGAAAATAAAAAGAGCCATTGCAAATTCCTCGGTGTAATCTCCATTTTTGCTTTTTTGCAAAAATTTACTTTTTTGACTCTACTGTTTGAGCTAGATAAGTGTTTTTCAACCTTTTTGACTTCAAGGCCCCCCATTGCTCACAACAATATTAAAAGGCCCCATGACTTTTCCAGTTGTTTGTGATCTAGGAGAAAAAAAAAAACCTTCACAATTGCTAGCACATAAAATACTTGGCAATTCAAATTATATTTGAGTTGGCTGAGGCCCCCTAGTGGGCCCTGGCCCCTGGTTGAAAACCACTGAGCTAGAGATATGTATTTACTGTATTTTTTTTAAGATAGTGTTTTTATGCTAATATTGTGCCAACAATTCTGTCAGGGTTAGCTTAACTTGTATTAAATATGATATATTCTTTTAATTTTAAATACTGTATTAATACTGTATTCTTTGGAGATTTATAAATACTTTACATTAAATGTACTGTATATGTCCTTAAAATTGGTTTCTATGTAGTTTTTACTAAACATCCCCTAAAATACATTTGTGAAACATTAAACGAAATGTCTCCTAGGCTTTACACTTTTTCTAAAAGTTAAACTCTTAAGTGTATACTGACCCATTTGACTTATTATAGATTCAGTTGAGATTAGACATTGTAATCCATGACAGCCTGAAGCACTAAAGGATTGGTGACATGTTCCAATCTTTAAAGTGCCCCATTATGGATTTTTGAAAATGACCTTTAACGTAGTGTATAACATAGCTCTAAGTGAATGAAAACATCCTGCAAAGTTTTAGGTCCCACTTTATATTAAGTGGCTTTAAGTACTGTGTACGTACATCGAAAAATAAGTACAATGTACTTATTGTGTTCAGGTTGTATTGTAAAACACTTTTGCTGCTTTTGAGGTGTGATACGGGTAAGGTTAGGGTCAGGTGTGGTGGTATGGGTTGGTTTCCGGGTAGGTTACGGTGTGAGGAAGGGTCAACTGTGTAATTACAAATGTAATTACATAAATTAATTACAGCTGTTATTACATGTAGGTATTTTCAAAATATAAGTACAATGTAAAGGTGTAAATTCACTCTATATAGCACAAACGGGGCTACCGTAATATGTGAGCAACATGTATGTACATGTTTGTATTTTTAAGAGAATAATGTTTATGTGTGGTTACTGAAAAAACTAAAACTTTAAGTGTCTGCAATAAGGCCACAAAACACATACTAAATATGTGTCCACAAGACTTTTGACTAGTGGGTGTTGTTGCCTAGAATTTTTGCTTCAAAATGATCTGAAAATCATCCTGCCTAATCATTTACACAAAACAATACATTGATTTAAATTTTATAAGACACCTTTTGTTTGGAAAGGCAATATGCGTGGAGGAGTGTTCACACCTGAGAAGACAAAGGCCGGATAATGTGCCACATACATAATGAGCTGCATATTAATTAGCCTTTCACACAGGTGTGTCACAGGGTCCCAAAGAATGCAAAGACAAAATAAATTATCTATATATACGTATTTTACAATTAGAAATTGTAACCAATTACAAATAGGATACAATTACAACAACAATTACAATTTTAACAATATTTCAAGTGTATTCTTTCTTTATAAAAAAGTATACATTTTATCATACGTATTAAAAAAGGTAAGGATTCATTAGTTTGAATATTGGAACAAACACTATAATAACATCTTAGTTGATAATTCAATGTACCTACTTTATTTTTGACAAAACATCCCATACTATAGTATATTTAACATATGAGCAGAAATTGGTGAACAAAAGCGTACCTATATAATGTGACAGTAGTATTTTTTTACAGTCAAAACTTTATAATCTATCCAAAACTAATCACAAAATCTTGTCTAAACATTCATATTTAGTCTGTAATATATTGTGTATGATTAGCATATACATGTTAATTTGCAGTTTGTTGCTTATACACACATTTTATTTCAACATATTTCAGTCTATTTTTACTCATCTTAGTAGGATAGCAATATAGTTTGGATGTGTTCATGTACATGTTTACTAATGTAGGTGCGAGAGTGAATGAACGGCACAGACACGCGCTGTATAACTGAAGTAAACAGCGCGTGCGCCTGTGTCGTTCATTCATCATTTAGCCTACACACAGACACGCAATTCATATTTAAACAGTCTTTTTGTGGTTTACAGACATCACGATTAGAACAAAGCACTTAAGAATAAATGACTTACTACATCAGCTGGATCCGTTGCTCCTCGAAATGAAACTACCAGCACTTTTGATACATTTTCCAGGGTTATTAGATAGTATTATTCCTCACAGCGTAGGGATACGCTGCGTACACAGCGGTCGTAAGATACTTACTAAAAACGATGTGTTTTATAAACCAGCTGGTGGGCGTTGGCATGTTTGAATAGCTTGCCTTAGATAATTTGCGTTTGAATTCCGCGCGCTCTCCGTGGGCGTGGCACATTAACACGTAATTGGGTATAATGAGATGGAAAGAAAAAGACTGACATCTCTCTCTTTTCATACAGATTACATAAACTGAGAATATTTGTTTTTTTATATAAATTAATTAATTTAAAAGAAGAGAGTTCAAGCTTCATTATGGAAAGACACTCGTGCCTGTATGACAAGTATTCGCGGAATTACCGTTAATTTTCGGACGCGTTTCAGAATGGACTTCACTGACGGAGAGAAGGCAGAATGCGCATCATGTTTGTTTTTATTTATTTGGCGAAAAGCACAACACTTTGTTTTTATTGTGAGTATCCACAAAAAAAATAGACACTTATCAGGATCTAATGATGTAAAACACTTAATATGTGACATCAAAATCAACAGAGTATTTTGAGTTTCTTTTGCACTGATAAGAAAAAATGAGAGACTATCGCGCCTGCGCGATAGTTGACCTTAGAGGGTTAAAGCCACTTAATATAAAGCGGGACCAAGTTTTAAATCTGAAAGTGCACCGTATATAAAGTTATTGTCTTTCAAAAGTAAGAGTAGACTCTGAGTCAATGAAATTAATCTTTTTCAAACGCGTCATAAGCTGTTTCGTTGTGATGTCAAGAGTAAACATTAGCATATTGCCCGCCCACTTATTGCGCGCACAAACACCAGGGAAATTTGAAACCCCCTCAAACACTGCAGCTGATTCCTGTAGATACTGGATATCATCATGTAACGAAGATGCTGTGCTCTACAATGTGAAGGTAAAGAAAGTTTTTTCTCTGCCCAAGGGCGAGCATGTGAAGAATCAGTGGTTAAAATTCATCTTTACCACGATATCACAGCATTATAATCCTAAACTTTTGCTTTCCTTTATTTTACTGATGACTGCTTCTCAAATCTCGGAGTTCAATGCAGGATTCGTAAACCGTTTGCTTTTGAAAGGTGTTCAAAATATTTAGTTTTGAGTTTTATATTGAGTAGGTCTCCTGCTAACTGGTTAACTCACGTTATTACTGTCTTACTGAAATACTTTTGCTAATCAGCTGTGGGACACTATTACCTAAAACTGTGTCTATTAATGCAGCTTGTCTGTCGTTCTCACTATACTTTGAGGAAAGATAGGGATAAGCATGGAGCAAGATTTGTTTTACCAACGTTTTTGTTACATCAATCATTCACGCTAGAGCTCGGCTAATGTCTGCACTGTTATTGATACTGTTTCCACGTTCACCCCAATAAATTAGAAAAATACTCTGTAAATAAATAAGTACAAGTACAATAATCTGTTTGATTGATAGACATGCACTTGTTAATGCTGTTGGGAATTACAGATGTACCTCAAACTGAGTAACGTTAATGTATCACTTAAAAACGTCCTTGCGATGGAGTTTCGGGTTGAATAACTAGTTCTTCCAATGTTTCATCATCGGACTCGCGCTTGGAATTGATATGGTAAAATCAACGTCATTGTTGGTTACTGTGTTTAGTTTACGGTGTAGGAAGCCTCAGGACAGCCAACATTGGTATGGCAATGGGCGTTTTATTTTTGATGTGCGCGCTGTACGGCTGTACACGGTAGACCAATCACAACAGACTGAGCTGTCAGGCCAATCAGAGCAGAGTAGCTTGCAGAAAGGAGGGATTTAGAAAGATTGATTGAAATATGTTGAAAGATTGACTCTGACGAGTCGTTTGAGAATCACTGAAAATGTGGTGATGTGCAAATTTATGTAATGAGAAAATGAAACAGTTTTTTGACCTTTGATGCATCAAAACCTGTTGTAGGAGACTCCAAAACAACATTAGGAAACTTTAAAATAGCATTAATAGGGGCTCTTTAACTTGACGAATATGAAAATGGTGGTGGCTTAAAGATGAGTTACCGCTAAAAGCTGCCTGCCACATAAACAAATCGGAGGAATAATTTAGAGGACGCGAAGGAGTCGTTCTCTCAGAACAGACTTCTGACTCAACACTTTCACTTCCAGCGCTCTGACAGCGCGCATCACATCTCTCGTGGATTTAAGGCTCATTTGCTGCAGACAACCTTCTACTGTCTATTACACTGGCATATGTGTCTTCCCCCAAAACAAGCTGGAAAGACAGGTCTACAATATTTCATCTTTAACTGAAAGATTATTTGAGGACAAGGAATATCGCAATTTTAGGTATGCCATTATTTAAGCGTCCAGACCTAATATGTTCACCTTAGAATGGGTAAAACAAAATAAAAAAAAAGAATTTACTCTAACGTTCAAAAGTTTGGCATCAGTACTCAGTTCCGTTAGTGTTTCAACTAACTAAAGTTATCCAATGTTCACATTTTGGAAGTTTGCTATAGAAAACACTAGATGAACGTATATATTTACTGTCAATTATAGGCCTATTTTTTTTTTTTTTCAAAGAAGACAAGTTTAAAAACGTAACTTAGTTTTTTTTTTTTTTTTTTACTATCGGTGTTGGAATCGACAGATATAATTCTGAATTATCGCTATCAATCAGCAGAGAAAATGTATATCGGTGCATCTCTAGATTATGATATGCTGCTGCAGAGCAATATGGGCTTGTTACTGCTAAAAGACACCGACACGCTACATTGACAAACATTAATCCTGCAGCAGATCTAGACAGGTGGAGCAGGGGGAGGAGAGAGGGTTTCAGAGAAACCCTGCTGAAAGCAAACAATGAACTGGAGTATTTAAATGCTGAGGAAGCACTTTCATTGGCTGCAGGATCAAAAGAGGCCAATGAGCTTGTACCATATGATGTGGTAATTATGTGAATGCTCGCACATTGTATGTATAGGACGCTCTCTAGAGTTTCATGACTTAACTCGATTTTTTTTTCTAGCAATGACGCTTTCAATTGATCAAAAGTGACTATTCTATTTATCAAATAATCCTGAAAATAAAACTATCACATTTTCCACACAAATACGAAGCAGCACAACTGTTTTCAACATTGATAATGATAAGAAATGTTTCTTGAGCAGCAAATCACCATATTTGAATAAACACATGGAGTAATGATGGAAAAAAACTGACATCATAAGATTATTCGGAAATATATTTAAATAGAAAACTATTAATAGAATACTATTTCACAATATTTACTGCATTTTTTGATCAAATAACTGCAGCTTTGGTTAGAATTAAATACTTCTGATTGTTATAATATTAATAATATTTTACCAAAACCCAGAATTTTGAACAGTGGTGTATAATAAGAGAGCAACCTGTGAACAAAGCAATTTCCATATAAGCTACAGAATCCCATTTTTGTTTACTTATATTTTTGTCATTTAAAATAAAAATATCAAGTTTGCTTATGTGGACCTTTTATCCTGAAACGTGAATGGAAAAGCAAGGATTTATGAATATCTATTCTGTGATTGCTCAAACAATGACCTTTTGATTGAGCTGTTTTCCTTGGGTTTGCACCCCAGGGACGTGCAGCAGTGTGTGTGTTGGAGCACGCGGTGTGTATGAGGCAGTGAAGCATCTGCGAGAGGGTGACTGGTTGGGTTCGTGTCTACGGACTGGCCTTCTGCATATGCCTCACAGAGCACGAAGCAACTAGGGCAACAGTGCAACCGCAGTCACATCCACAGGCTGAGCAAGTGTTTGCTCATGTGTGTGTGTGTGTGCGTTTTGTCTTCAAGCAGCTGTCAGTATCTTTCAAGAGGCATTGGTTGTGAAGGCTTGGCTCTTCCCTTTGCCTCTGCATGTGGTGCTCGTCCGAGAAACCCAGCTGTGTTGGTTTGCTAGCTTCTTTGTGGTGGATTGTCAGCTTTTTTATTTGCATTTGTTCCCGGGCCAATCAAAGCTTCGCCCCTGGCCTCGCGCTGAACCACTTGCAAGGGACATGGGCAAAATTACCTCCCAATTCACTGGGAATGACCTCTCCATTCAATCTACCCTCTAGATCTGGGTCCTACCCTGGCGGCTGCCAATGTCACTAGCAATATTTTTCATCTAGTGGTCCGCCGTGCACTTTGTATCCAGTCCATAATGCTTTTATTTTTGGGAAAAACAGTTTCATCAACATTTTTCACTGCCATGTGGTTCCAACCCAATTTAATTTGCTAAAGCAAAACAAATTATTTTTTAAAAAGCATTTAAAAAAAAGTTATATATAATATGATCAAAACATTGTGAAATATCATTAAAATAATAAAAAAAAAAGGTTTATATATAATTTATTCCTGTAATTTTTTTTTTAGCAATCTTTAGTGTCACATGAACCTTCAGAAGTCATTATAATATGCTAATTTGGTGCTCAAGAAAAAAAAAAATATATATAAATTTGAATTTGTTTGGACTAGTTTTATTCAGGATTCTTTGGTGAATAGAAAACATAAATTAACAGCATTTATTAAAAAAATAAAATTACATATATATATATATATATATATATATTTATTTATTTTTTTTAACATTGTAACTGTCACTTTTATTCAATTTAATGCATTCTTCTTGAATTACAGTACATTCATTTCTTTAAAACGGCATATGCAACTGAAACTTTTTTTCCATGTACATATTTATCATTAAGATGACATGTTATTTGTTTCTTTTTGTTGACATCATGACTTCCAGTCCCATTCATAAGGTCCTTAATTAAATATAAAACCAAATAAATTTTAAATATAAAAAAAGAGAAAGCATTGCATTCTGTCAGTTCTTTCCCACCACAATGATATATCATATAATAAGATAAGATCTAATATTAATATAATAAGTTTTGAATAAATTAACAATTGCTAAAATATTGCATTTTCACCATCTGGGTCCAATTAATGTTGATATGAAAATAGCTGTATTTTGATTAAATACATTTTTAACACAAATATTTATTTATTTTATATTAGATATTTTACCAGAGTCAAATTGCATAGGCCTCTTAAAAATGTTTGAATAAATAGATTCTCTCAATCTATTATTCAGACTGGCATAAATATCCATCTCTCTTTGAAGCATTTAGATTAGCCCTCATACTGTCAACGCTGATGCCAACGGTGATCATTTCCTTTATTATTTCCTTGTCATCAGTGATAGTATGTGAATTTATTCCACATGAGATCTCCTTATCTGTTCTGATGGTCTAAGTAGATATTTCAGGTTGTTCCTCTGATGTGGAGCACACGGCTCAATCCGTTGAATTATCCAGGGGCTCAGGAGGTTCTTGGCTGACAGGTGGGTCAACACTCACGCTGAGCTCCAAGAGGCTATCACTGCTGTGACAGAAAGCGCTACAAAGAAAAATAGAAAGAGCTAGAGAGAGGCAGAGAAGACAGACACAAGGGAAGAGAGCCTCTTTCAACAAACTGGCATAGCAACACAAACCTAAGAGTCAGCCCAGAGGCATTATTCAAGGCCATGGAAGATGTATGAAAAGAATCGGCAGTAATAGGGAAATCGTTAAATTTAAGGGGGCCTTATAAATATATATATATATATATATATATATATATATATAATTTACTGTACATGTTTTTAAACATTTCATTGTTTCCAATATACACTACAGCGAGAGAGAGAGAGAGAGAGAGAGAGAGAGAGAGAGAGAGAGAGAGAGAGAGAGAAAACAAATGTAACATTTATAATAAATAAAACAGACATTTACTATGTCACACCAGTGACAAGTATTCAACAATCCTCCACATATGTAAAATATTTATTTTTAACATCCATATTCACATTTATATGTATTGTCAAAACCGCAACAGATATGTGTGAATGAAATGCAAGCACCCTGTCAATCATCTTGACTCACCTGTGCTGAGGTGACTTTGGTGAAAACAACTTCACCAGACACATGCTTTGAACTTTTGAACAACACATTCCCCACTGTATTATACACCAATTTCCAAAATATTTTCAAGTTAACGGAGGTGACTGCATGTGATACTGCATAATGTCACCTTCAAGCCTTAGATTTTGATGCATTATGGGTAGGCAGTAATTGTTTACTGTTATAGACCTTGTTAAAAGGTGTTCCTTTCTTGAAGGAAATGCTATCTGCGAGGATTTTCAGTCCGGATTTAGACCGTACCATAGTACTGAGACTGCTCTCATTAAAGTCACAAATGATTTGTGGTTGTATCTCTCTATTAGTGCTACTCGATCTTAGTGCTGCATTTGACACCATTGACCACAACATTCTATTAAATAGACTAGAAAATTATGTTGGCATTAGTGGAATTGCACTAGCATGGTTTAAATCATACTTATCTGACCGTTGTCAGCTTGTAGCAGTAAATGAAGAGATGTCTTATCGGTCAAAAGTTCAGTATGGCGTACCACAAGGCTCAGTACTAGGACCGCTGCTGTTCACTCTGTACATGCTACCGTTAGGAGATATCATTAGGAAACATGGAATTAGTTTTCAGTGTTATGCTGATGATACTCCGCTCTACATTTCCTCAAAACCTAACGAAACTTACCAATTCACAAAATTAACGGAATGCATAGCTGATATAAAAAATTTGATGACTAGTAATTTCAGTTCAAATCTAGACTAAAAACACATCTCTTTGGCTTAGCATACACATAACACATTATATATTGCTATAATTCAATGCTAGGCTGTATAGTTTAGATCAGCCGGAACCAGGAACACTTCCCATAAATCCTGATGTACTTTGTACATCATAAGAAGGATGGCGTCTACGCTAATATTAATCTCTCTGTTTATCCCGAGGTTTACCGCAGTCCGCCGAATCCAGGCCATATCCAGATCTGATGAAGGACCATCACATGGACACGACGACAACGCATCCCTGAAGTGCCAGCCTCATCAACACTGTGAAGGCCTCATGGACACCTCAACAAACCCATCTCCATACCGGCGTGATGACTCCGACCACTAATCAGATGAACTGGATAAATATTGTGAAAGTTCTGATCCAATCTGACTTCTGACCTATTATGCCGCCTAAATCATAATCATACACTGTTCGTTTGTTGGCCAAAGGAGGACTGGCCCCCCGACTGAGCCCGGGTTCTCCCAAGATTTTTTTCTCCATTCTGTCACCTGATGGAGTTTTGGTTCCTTGCCACTGTCGCCTTTTTTTCGCCTTCATTCGCCATTGGCTTTTGGCTTGCTTAGTTGGGGACATTTAACATTTAATTTTCAAATTAACAATACTATTACAACTTTACTTTCCTGTTATCTCTGTAAAGCTGCTTTAAAACAATTTGTATTGTAAAAGCGCTATATAAATAAAGGTGACTTGACTTGACTAAAAGCAGCGCCATAACAGTTATGGAATCGAGGCTGCAGGGCCGCAGGTTATTGGTGCAGGTTGTTGCTGTGGATCCCCCTCGGTTGAAATCGTCACCACCTTTCCCCCTTTAGTGATGGCCCTGTAAGGCTGTGAGGGTAAGGTTTACCGTGTTTTCAATGGGATCCACTGCAAAAAGTGGTTTACATCTCCTAGATCACTTATAATTTTCTACAGTTCCCAGGAATATTATTGCAGTGTTCAAAAACCCTTTACAACCTACTGAAGAGATGTACGTCTATCGCTGAAAGCCTCGCTTTCATTTCCGTTAAAAATTAAAGATGGCTGTCTTTCAATTAATGTGTGGGAATTTGAATTGAATTGGCCACACCGCACAGGAAGTTGAATTGAAATTTGGAATGAAATATCAGAAATAATAATTTACTTAACTGCAATTACAAAGTAAAGACTAATACTTTAATAACTTAATGCTTTATAAAAATAAAAATAAACTCTGAAACAAGGCTTGGTCAAAGGTAAATTAATTATACAATTCGTTATTTTAATTGCAGTTCATTTTAATTATAATTATTTGCAATTACATTTATTTGAAATTCAGAAATTAAACTGGGATTTAAAGGAAATGAATGAATGCTGATTGCTTTGGAGCAACATGATCATACAAGCAATGTATTTCATGGCCATTGAAGTACAATATTAAAGACCTTGATGAAAAGGAAAATAAGGAGTACTCAAGAATCTTCAGATTTACTCTCACTTTTTCACAAATAATGAGAGCTCAATTTGAGATATTATCCAAAATAGATGTTCACCCCCTTCCCTCCCCCGCCCCTTAATTTAGCATACAAAAGAAAAAATCCCACGTCCAAGAGTTCATTAACATCTTTAAAATCCACAGAATGGAAGACCGTAAACTACTGTATAAATATAAGCAACACTGTGTGCTGAATATCTAAATGTTAAACAATGCCAAATATGTAAAGATTTTACACATATAAAGAACATTAACATTATGTGTAATCTGGAACGTATAATGCTACAAATAACTGGGTCAAAGTTTTTTAGTTTTTTTTTTGTTCTGGTTCCAGAATTCATTCCTGGCGTGGAATGAAAAAAAAAAAAATGAAATATTGTTGCATTTACAACAATGTATGTTGTATGTATGTACAATATATTGTATTTATCCTCCTTTTATGCTTCTGCTCCTCCGTGAGAGATACGAGACCGTGTCGCTCACCCGTTCTCCCACGGTCCTGGGCCTCAGCCTGCTTGCCACAATTGTGAACAAGGAATAATGATGGTATACCACATCATCTAATAAGCCTACAATATCCTGCAACAATAAGACACAGCTTCCATCCAAAGTCATTGAAATGAACTGAACATATACAGAATGATCTCTACAGGGTTTAACAATCTGTGACTACACATTGCTTTCTGAAAGTGAATAACCTATCCTTTGTTCAATCAAAACACAGCATGTCTACATGCAATACACAATGTAAGCTGTAAGTGTTCTCAAAGCCTTGACAGCAAACTTATGTGATTTGACACACATGTATACCTTGATATTGTCCTTTTGTCTGCATTTACTCACTCACTCACATGATGTTCGCTTGTGGAATACAAATAGAAACTTACCAACAAAAAAAGTACCAAAAATCCCTCCCAAAATAATTTCATACATGATTGGGACGACATGCGTGTGCAGTAAATGATTTGTTGATGAACTAACCTTCACTTTTGGAGCTCTAGATGGACCAAATCGACTTTAAACATTGTTGTGTTCGAAGCCCGACAATCAGTGTCAATCTATTCCTCAGTATTTTATTTATATCCTTTCATTGTATGTTTTTTATTGCACACAACAAAAAAAGGAAGAAGAGGAAGAAAAGAAGAGTAATGTAAAGAGAAAAAAAACAGACAGCCACATTAAGGCTACCCGTCATCGGACAACAGTTTCACCTAAAAACCAAATCTTTCTTTCAGTCTGGTCATGGTCATTTTCTTATCTCTTTAGCTCGCCCACCCTGCTTCTGTCCTCTTTTCTACTTCTTTTGATTCAGACATCATTTCTGTGGTGGCCCTGGCCAAGTGCCTCATTAAGCTGAAATGTTTCTAGTCAGCCTTTTGAAACATCTCTCTGATATGATGCCTCTGCCAAAGTTTCTCCCCTCTGCAAAGTATGTGAGGTCCAAAGTGCTGCGTATTACATTAATCTTGCACGCTGACTAATATGGCATCACTCCAGTCTGTCATGAGTTTTTGGAGCTTCTCTCTCTCTCTCTCTCTCTCTCTCTCTCTCTCTCTCTCTCTCTCTCTCTCTCTCTCTCTCTCTCTCTCTCTCTCTCTCTCTCTCTCTCTCTCTCTCTCTCTCTCTCTCTCTCTCTCTCTCTTTCTCTCTCTCTCCAGCATTTATACCTGTCTAGAATTTGATCTCTAGCTCAACAGGCACATTTAAGCTGCTCTTATCTGTGTGGGTAGGGAATCATGCAGTAAGTTTTGTTTTGTGTTAGTTCCTGTAGCATGGGTTCCAAAGGTTCCAAAAAGGGGTTTAGACAGTGATGCCATATAAGAACCATTTTGGGTTCCCCAAAGAACCATTTTCTTATTGTGAAGAACATTTTATTAATCTGAAGAGCCATTTTCCCACTATAACATTTTGTAATGGGAATATGCCATTGATGTTAAAGTGCCGTTAAAGTTCTTAAAGTTGTAAAGATGTTAAAGTTTACATGTTAAACCAGTATTTCCACTTCCCAATGTGTAGCATTTACTAAAGTACGTTGACAGAGCGGATCAGGTATTCTGAGCTGGTGTGAGTGAGAGAGGCGAGGAGTAATCTGCAATCCGTACATTCCGTTACATTCAAGCTATTTTAAGGCATGAATAAATTATTTTCACAGGAACAGAAAAAAAAACATTTATATATGTCATTCTGATTATCAAAGATGAGTTTTAAAATATAAAATTTTTGACTGGGGGACTACATTCCTGTAACTCAGACAGTAGAGCATAGCAACGGCAATGTTCGATTACCAGAAAATGCATGAACTAACTATAAAATGTATACTGTAGGCTACATTTACTGAAATGTAAGTCATTGTGCATAAAAGTATCTGCTAAATGTTCCTTTTACATTGTTTAACAAGCTTCTCTTGTGCTCGCCTTCCTAGCCTCATATGGTTAAGCAGGTAACTGAGAGTGAGAGGTGTGACATATGATCATACATAATACAAGAACAAGAAATTATCAATCATTTTGTTACATAATGTCTGCATGGGAAACAAAGTCTTTGGAAACTTTTTTTACAATTCCTTCATTAGTTATTGTTGATGCTTTTCAACAGACGTTTGTGAGATATTGTTTTACTCTTCTTTCAGACCCTATCTATCCATCCATCCATCCATCCATCCGTCCGTCCGTCTGTCTGTCTGGAGCACAGGGGTATTGCTTTCACGAGCAGTTGTCCAAAACAAACACGTTTCATGTTTTCTCAACCCAGACAAGCAGGAAGCTTTTATGTGCAAAGTGGAAAGGTTAATACCGACATCAAAGCAGCAACTGTGACTTCAGAGAAAAAAGGGATTTCCAGTAAAGGCGATAGATTCCTACATCCAGCCGCTCATACAGTATGTGACAGAGAGGCCTGCACTTTCCTGTAGGAGCCACTGCAAGTCTCATTAATAAAAGAGCTCTTTTAGACAGCTACAAGTCTGAGAAAGAAAGAAATGAAACTCACTAATACATGACTGGCCCTCTTTCAGCTGTAACTGTAGGAATCCGACAGAATTCACAACATGAGCAAGATATGGAATCTTCGCCTAGGTCGCCTAGGAATACATTGGCAATACAGATTCCTCCTGACTCTATCACAGATGGAACTTAATTAAATCAAGCTGTGCAAGCCGATTTACTGAAATCCATCAATCTGATTTTAACTATGCTGCTTTACAATGGGAAGCTGACTATAATGTTCCTCACAATTATTATGAATATTTCCTGACACACATTGACCTTTCCATATTTAGCAGTGCAATCTTTTTTTTAAATTGTTTTTTTATTCGTTTTGCCTTCACTTAATGATGCAGGACAGAAAATGAAATCTAAAGCAGCCGGCATGTTTACATCATAAACTTTTTAATGTAAATCACTCAAAATAAACGGTCAACCATACATAATTTATTAGCCTTTGCTGCTGTACAAATTTAGCATATTTTGTTCTAGATATTAATGCCCTCTAAGCCAGTTCCCACTGGCTTAGAGGGAAAAATAACTTCAGAGTCACATGATCCTTCAGAAATCATTATAATATGCGGATTATCTGATTAAACCACAGGTCTGTCCAGGAAACAGAGAGCAAAAGCCTTACACAACTTTATTCTGATTTCCTGTACAAGTTTCAAGTTTGAGTTTCAAGTTTCAAGTTTGTATTTATTTATATAGCACATTTAAAAACAGCAAACAGGCCTGACTAAAGTGCTGAACAATACAAAAGATAAAAAAACAAAGACAAACCACACATTCATGACAGAAGCTCACAATGAATTAAAAGCTAAAGAAAAAAATAGGTTTTAAGAGAGGATTTAAAAACAGTTACAGATTGAGCAGCTCTGATGTAAACCGGAAGACTGTTCCACAGCCTAGGGCCAGCAACAGCAAAAGGGCTCTGTCCCCTCTATTCTTTAACCGAGATCTGGGGACAGACAGAAGTCTCTGATCACCAGACCTCAGGTTTCGTGTGGGGTTGTGTGAACAGAGTAGCTCAGACAAAAAGCTCGGTGCCAGATTATTTACGGATTTAAAGACAAATAAAAGAATTTTAAACTCGATTCTAAAATGCACAGGTAGCCAATGCAGATATTTTAAGATAGGTGAAACATGATCAAATTAGCGTTTTCTTTTGAGGAACTTTGCAGTAGCGTTCTGTACTAATTGGAGACGCGCAATAGACTGTTTGGGTACGCCAAAGTAGAGAGAGTTGCAATAGTCCAACCGCGATGTAATGAGCGCATGGATTGCAATCTCTAGTGTTTTCTCAGAAAGGGAGGATTTAATTTTAGAGAGAAGACGTAACTGAAAAAAGCAAGAACTAATCACCGCATTGATTTGTTTTTCAAATTTCAGGTTTTGATCCCAGAGAACACCCAGGTTCTTAATGCAAGATGACTTTGGATCAAGATAGTCCAGATCAATGTTGCTGGTATTATAGTTGTCATGGGGGCCAAAGACTATAACCTCGGTCTTGGATTCATTCATAAATAAGAAGTTTTGAGAAAACCACATTTTTACTTCCTCTATGCATGCAAAAAGAGATTTTAGTGCAGTATCTTTGTTGCGTTTCAGAGGGAAATAAATTTGTGTATCATCTGCATAGCAGTGAAATGATAGGCCATGCTTTCTGAAAATGGAGCCCAGAGGAAGTAAATATATGGAAAAAAGAATGGGTGCGAGAATAGACCCCTGTGGCACTCCACAGGAGAGTTGAGCTGGCGAGGAAGAAAAATTACCCAGTTTAACAGAGAAACTTCTATTTGTTAGATAAGATCTAAACCAGCTGAGGACAGTTCCCTGGATGCCCACAGAGCATTCTAGTCGGGATAATAGAGTTTTATGATCAACTGTATCAAAGGCCGAGGTTAAGTCTAACAGTATTAGGATCACAGAGTCGCCAGAATCGGTTGCTAACAGTATATCATTAGAAACCCTTAAAAGAGCAGACTCTGTGCTGTGCAGAGGCTTAAAACCAGACTGGAAAGCTTCAAGAATTTGATTTGCGCTAAGATGAGATTGGAGTTGATTGAGAACCGTTTTCTCCAATGCTTTTGTAATAAAAGGAAGGGTAGAAATAGGTCGGAAATTATTAAAATCCCTAACATCAAGTGAAGGTTTCTTGAGCAAAGGTGTAACAGTAGCTTGTTTTAGTGTATCAGGGATAGTCCCTGTGCTCAAGAATTTATTCATTAGAGACACCAAACATGTTCCAACCTAATCAAAAGTTTGTTTCAAGATACGCGGAGAGAGAACATCAAGAGAGCAGAAGGAAGGTTTCAAATGGTCAACAATTTCTCCGAGAGATAGAAGAGAAACAGGGTCAAACACACTCCATATGGGTGAAGAACAACTCAGTTCAGGCGAGACATTAGCAG